>NC_056744.1:1153341361-1153531361 GCF_019279795.1 Protopterus annectens
CTAACTTCTTAACTTCTTGTTTCTGCCTGTTCAGCACATTGTTCCAGTGACAGTTGAGCAATGGCTAGTTAAAACAGGTTGAGGAATGTAGGCAGGAATGATTCTTGCAATATATGAGGGTTACCATGGCGGTGTGAAGATTAGCTTAGATGATCACTGTTTAAAGATTAATATTTTTTTATATTTTGTGGTGGAGGATAATAGATGTTTTAAACAGAAACATTTGCATCTACTAATGTAATACAAAACACTCTGGAAGCTTGCAGTTTAACAGCATCAATGATCATATTTATTGCATCTTACTTCTTATGAAACTTCTTACAGAATATTACTTAAATCTGTGGTTGTAGTTTCTAAAGTTTTCCTTCCTTTTGACTGCAACAAATATCCATCTGTTTTGGTTAACACAAACATACATGGGCATTAAGGTCAGCACTGAAAACTTAAAAAATGATATGCAGTGCGCATTTATTAACGAATGCCATATATTATCAACATTTTTCAGTATTGTAAATTAAATCCATCTTGTACAAAACCATTGAGATGGAGAGCCATAATGAATTAAATTTTAAGCTTTCATATTATGTTGTGATATAGTTACTTGACTACAGTACCAAGAAAGTGATTCTGGTATTACATTTCAGTCAGTTAATTTTAGATGGTTGGATTTGTTGTTGTTATTATTGTAACAACTTTGAAATTCTAACTAGAATGTGTAGTTTACATGTTTCATTGGGATGTCTTTTGCTTTGAGGTAGTTTTCATGGGAGCAGGAAACCATCACCTTTTTGTAACTATGGTGTACTGTAGTGTATTCTTGTATTGTATTACTCTATTCTTTAAGTTCAACAAGGAATGAGCCATCGGGTAATGTAGATATTTGTATGTTATATTCTTTGCTGATGTGCTGCTGATCTGTAAGTGCTGTGTGACTGTATCTTTCTCAGTGAAGCATTACTCTACTTGTAAGGCAGAGATAATTCAGTTGTCAATGACTCATTTGAAATGCAGTTGTTCATCAAAATTCTTCTTTTATAACCATAATAAACAGATTATTACTAACAATTGTTGTTTACAAGTGATATGAAAGTAGCTCCATGTGCTGCAATAAGCTCCAGGGCTATCTCTCTCCCTCTCTTTTTGATATGTCCATGTTTTTATGTGATACAGTCTTCTTATTATATTCTGTTATTAAAAACTATCTAATTCTTGCACATTTTTCTTTCTTTCTTTATTTGTTTAAGGACTTTTTCTCTCTGATTATTTGTAATATGTAGTCTTGTTTTACAACAATAACCCGTAACATGCTAATATTGTGCATGGGTGTTGTCCCTGGTTCTCTAGAAATGGACTTGAAGGATCAGTTCATATTCTTGGCAGGCAAATTAATAAGTGCATTTGTGTGCCAAAATATAGATAAAACCATATACACTAAACAAAGTGGGCTACAGCATGCTGAGTACATATTTTTAGTATTAACAGGTTGCACACTGGGCCCACAGTGATGGTGTTCAATCCTAAAATGATGTAAAGGAAGACAACAAGCCTGAAAAGTGGCCAGTCCTAACAGCCATACCGCTGCAGGGAGAAGGATGTTAGGGACCACAGGACAGGTGCCACTGGAACACTGCATAAACAGCACAATATAAGAGTGCACACTCATAAGCATAACCATGTAGGTACTGTAAAAAGTTATTTCTCTGTGGATATGTTAGAAATGATCATATGTCATATGCTAAATGTTCAGATGTGATCGCTATTGTTTTTGAAGTGACTTGTTACATTCAAATGTTTGCTGTGTTTTCATTTTGCATCCAGAGCCATGCTTAAAACAGGTCCTTGGTAGATCTCTGCATTACCATGGTAAACAAAATTTGTGCATTCTTTCATTCTCCAGTACTCATATTATCCAGTTATACTTGCAGAAGAGCCAATGTGTATCCTTCCATTCAATGAGTGTGAAGCAAATACAATAATACTAGAGAGGATGCCAATACATCTCCGGACACACACACTTGTTCACTTGCGCACTAAACACACACACACACACACACACACACACACACACACACACACACACACCTGTTGGTAGCTTGAGGAATTGCAAGTTCATTACAGCACACCTCTGGGATACGGGAGGAAGCTGGACATTCCTTATTAAAATAGTACTAAAATACTCCTGTTTACCATAACTCACAATCAACTAACAAAATAGTCTTCTCCACTTTCTAAACCTAGGACATAATCCACATCCCTTCAATAAGCTCCAAGTCTGCCAGCGTGGATATGTTGTTTTTGTCAAACAAAATCACTTCATCTCTCTTCTCCATTCATTCAGTCATTTGCTTTCCTTAATACAGTGTCTTCTAATGCATTGCTGATGTTCTTTATTGCATAAAACTTAGCTGTTCCTTCTTCATTAACTTATCAAACAGCTTTTCTAGCCTACTTGGCAACATCTGTGTAAGGATCTTAACAGCCATGCTGATAATATGTAATTCTTGTCATCAATGCCCGATGATAAAAATCGAGAAGCTTACTCTTATCAAATGATGCAATAAATACAGACATCAGCTGCCCTCCAGTTTTGATCCATCAGCACCTTATAAAAATTATTCCAGGAATTGATCCTTTTATGCTGATTTATTCCCCTTTCAGCTGGCTTGATATAATTTCTTTTTCTATTCTGCTTGCAAACACCTTTGTATAGATCTTGGCAGTCACACCAATAATAGCCTGTAATTCTTCATCGATGCCCGATGTTAAATCTCCAAAAGCCTGCTTTTATTTCTATTTATCCTTTGTTGACCAGATTAGTCCTTAGTCCCACTAGGCTAGTGGGCCTCTTTTTGGAGGAGACCGAGGAAGTATTTATACTACTAGGGGAAATATGGATAGGGCATCAAGGAACTCGTAGCTGGAATCAGTCAGCATCATGCACACACTCAGCAAGTGACCACAAATAAATATATATATATATATATATATATATATATATATATATATATATGTATGTATATATATATATATATATATATATATTTTTTTTTTTTACTTTAAATAAATTGACTTTTATTTAGTGCAAGCTCTGGTTTCTGTCTCCATCCTCCTTTATGCTCCATATTTGTCATCAGAGAACTTCCCATATGCTTTGGAGCTGCTATATGTTATCTGAGGCCTCCTACAGCATCAAGGAAGAGGCCAAAGGGAAGCAGTAGCATGGAGGAGGAGAGAAAAGCTGTGAAGAGTTTGGAGGTGGAAAGCAAAAATTTGGAGAAGCATTTTTATAATATGGTGCTTTAGAATGTAAACAAAGATTCCACTGTGGTAGATGTTACATATGAGCAGTCCCAGTAGGCCTGTGGCCTCTTTTCAGGTGATGCCCGAGGAGGTGTTTACATAAATAGGGAAAATATGGGATAGGGTATCAGGGAAATCCCCCTTCTCTTTGGACCTGCCGGATGGTGCCAGAGCAATCCCACAGCAGCAAGGAAGAGGCCAAAGGGAAGCAGCAGCATGGAGGAGAAAAGAAAAGCTACGGAGAGTTTGGAGTTAGAAAGTGAGAATTTGGAGAAAAATTTGATATGGAGTTTCAGAATATAAGCAAAGATTCTTGTGTGGCAGATGTTACAAAATAAGCAGTGTTTAGCTGTTTAAACTGAGAAGGAAGTAAGGGAGTCTGTTGAAGTGGTGCAAATAACAGAACTGGCATCAGAAGGACCTGAAGATGATGTTCTGTTGAAAATAAGTGAGCAGGATTATTCAGGTGACAATTCTGCTATTTCATGGGGTGAGATGGCAGGTAACTTTTTTGGAAGTGCTGAGGATGGTAATATGGAAAAGGAGCTGAGCCATATGGCAGCAGAGAATGCAGCAGTTAAAACTTATACAGCAGTGACAGAGAGTAAAAGACGAAAGCAGCAACAAACTGAGGCAGTCTGGTTTTGTGGCAGCAGATAATGTAGTAACTAAAACATATGCAACAGTGACAGCAGGCAGAAAGTAGAGCAGCAACAAACTGTAAGTAAAACTGTTTTTAAAAAGAAGAGAAGACCAACTGTAAGAATAAAAACAAAAAAATGACACCAATATATACTGTGTATGGGACAATTTGGTTACTATTTTGAATTTTAAAGCTCAACTTTGGGCTTTTATACATATTGGGACAGAGACTTTTTGTGATTTAACATTTGAAACGGATGGACTGATGATGAAATTTCTGGAACTGTGTAACAAAAAGGACATTTATGCATGGAAAAATGTTGTTTCTGGTAATAACGTAAATGTTAAAAAAAATGTTACTTTGCATCCAGTTTTGAATTGATAAACTGGAAGAAGACAATATTAAAAATGCATACAGGGTCTGTGTGAAACACTTGATAATATTGTGAAAGTTAGAGATGAGAGAAACTTATGGAATGGAGGGTGGAGGTTGGAAGCTGTTTTGAAATGTAAAAAAAAAAAACACGGTGAAACACTTGCCATGTGTTATTTTTGTGGCTGGTCATAGAGGGACATTAAGACATGCTGGCCAGGCCAAGCCATGTTTCTTTTGTGGGGACTTTTCTCATTTAATTAATGATTGTGACCAGGTAAATTGTAACCAGTGTGGGGAGAAAGTACACACAGCAAGAAGGTGTGCACCTCAGTGCAGGTTGTGTAAAAAAGGGATACTTTTAGATGGATTGTCAAGACCAGACATTGAATACTGGTATGCCCCACTTAATGTCCGGGATAGATTCCATCTCATAAAATGTGTTATTTTAAATATTTCCTGTGGTTTTGAACTCTGATGTCACTGGGAATATGTATTTAGTAGTATCTTGTTCCTAATTAAATATATTAAAACCTTTCATTGTGGCTGATCTGTGTAGAGATATTTAAGTTTTGAGAGTACTTGCATTTTTATTTGATGACACTGTGTGGGCCACTCCTAATAGCTTTGCTCTTGGTCAAACTACCATTTGTATTAACATTAATATTACGCAGTAAAATTGGACACCCTAAAGTAGCTGATAAGGAGTGACTGGTGGCAGTGGTAACTACCTTATAGTCTGGGCAGAAGGGGGCATAGCTAGTAAACCTGTGCCAGTGTGTACCAGGTGGTGTGTGTGTGTGTGTGTGTGTCAGCTACTTGGGCAGGGACAGAAAGGGTGCTGGAGGTCTTGGCTTGGTCACTCAGCTGAGCTCTCAACTCCGTAGCTGTGCCAGTGTGGAGTCTTACTGGGGATCTGGAGAAAGAGGGAGAAACCAGACCCAGACTGACTGTGGTCTCTGCGTGCTCTTACTGAAAATTGCCCTTGATGCAGGGAGCTGGATCTGGAAATACTGTGTTGTGTACCTGTTATCCTCCCAGTGAATGTCTCTCCACAGGTGCCAGTGGGGAGAATTGAGGCTCGTTGATTACTGGTCCAGTGGAGGGTTGTCACACTGAGGATTAAGGATTATTTGTACATAAATCCAGGAAAATCCAGGAGAAATATTAGTCTGGGGAAAGAGTAAAGATAAGAACATGAATATTTCCCTAAACTTAAAAAGAATGTAAAAGCAACATTTTTAAAGTACTTTCAGTAAATGTGAACAGTATTATCATCACTACTGCGGTGATGGTGCTGAGGTAGCGTTGTCGCCTCACAGTAAGACGTCCTGTTCGATTCTCAGCTAGAGCGTCTTCTGGGTGGAGACCTGCGTGAATGGGCGTACCTTCGTTGAAGGTTGTGCGTCAGAGCTGGCAACTTGGCACGTGAAAATCTACTGACAGTCATTAGCGGACCGGAGTTCCGCTGTGGCGACCCCTAGCCGGGAAAAGCCGAAAGACACAACAATTATCATCACTATAGGAAGAATAGCGATACTGAAATGGTGTGGTAAATGTGATGTGATGTTATTCTGTTTGAGGATCTAAGATTTCTGACAAGTACAGAAAGACTGCAAACATAAAAAAAATTAGGGTGGAAATATAATATTGAACTTAGGAAGTGAACATTGTTCTGAAGTGGCTGTATTGTCTTAAAAAAAAAAAAGTAAAAATACCAGATTTAATGTTGTTATGGATGACATGGTTAACTTTTTTTGTGGGTGTGAGGTGGAGAGGATATGCTTATAGAATTATGGCATTAATGTGTAATATAACTAGCAAGAAAAGAAAATCTGTTTCATTAAGTATTAGGCTGCCTTGGTTAACATGAAAATTATAATTACGGGAGACTTTACTTGTGACTTAAGGGTAAAATGTAAAAAAAAAAGGAAGGGAAAGATTTAAAAATAAAAAAGATGCAAGAAAAATGACATAAAATGTATGTATAAAATATTTATGTGCCTGTGAATATGTACATTTTGTAATTATTAAATAATGTAATGTTTTATGTTTTGTTAAATAAAGGACCTATACTTTTTGCGATAGTTGCCATTAGATTTTTTACATTCACCTGAGGTACCATCAGATCAATCAGATGGGGCTTCAGTTTGAATATCTCATCTGAAGGACGACACCCTCAGGATTGCAGCACCACTCTTATGCTGCACTGAAGTTTCAACAAATCATCTATCTGATGCGAGAATAGAACCCACAGCCTTCTACACCAAAAGTTAGCATGTTACCTGTTGCTCCACTGACAAAATGATTTAATTAAATACACGCATCAGCTGTCCCACAGTTTTGCCCAGTCAGCACCTTTTAAAAGTTGTTCTAACAACTCATACTCTTATGCTGGGTTATTTCCCTTCCAGCTGGCCTGGTATCCTCTCATTTTCAAGCCTGCTTGCCAGCACCTCTATAAGGATCTTAGCAGCAACAATAATAATGGCCTGCAATTACTATCATCACATCAGTGCCTGATGCTAAAAATCCATAAGCCTGGAATTGTCAAATGATTCATTAGATACATGTCAACTGCCCCCTAGTTGTATCCCGTCAGCAACATATTAAAATGGTTCCAGAAGCCCATCCATTTGTGGTGGATTATTTCCCTTTCAGCTGGCCTGATGCTCTCTCACTTTCCCTCCCTTTCTTTTCTTTTTCTGTCAGCATCATGTCCTGCCTTTCCCAAGTACCTGTCTCTTCCATCATCCTCTTATTTTTCACTCCCCTCTCTTTTCCTATTTAACTCTTTGCAGGTGCCTTTAATTCCTTTTGCTGTTGCTGTATTATCTATATCCCATTATGTTTTTTTTGGGTTCATATTACTCATAGCTGTGAATGTCTTCCCTTTAACTTTCTAAACAGTGTAGCTCTCCACCTTTTGTGCGTTTCCTTAACTGATTTTTTCCCTAAGATCATTGGTCCTGTCCTGCTACTTGCCTCTTTCACCCAACTCTTCTGCACCATTTTTACTTTCTTTCCAGACTTTTTACTACCTCCTTCCTTGTATGTACTGCTCTTATCCATTTCTTACAACCGTCTTCCATATCAGTTTCAGGGCCCCATGTGTCGTCTTCTTTTTCCTATGGCAAACCACTTCTTCTTCTTCAGCACCTGCCATTTATCCTCTGTTTGCCCCACACAGTTACTACCACATGTATGTGATCCAACAGACTCCTCTGTTCTATTGTGCCCTTCTCCGGCCCTGCCCTGGTAGCTCCAGTGCTGTCACTCAATTGACCCATTCATTCATTGCGGATGAGTTGGGAACCAGACATTTTCAGGCTAATGTGAGAGTCAAACAGCCCATTCATTACTACCCAAAGTGCTGTATTAACCCATTTGTTCCTCCCTTCATGGTGAGAGTCAGGTAGTAGGGAGTGGGCCAGCTTATTGGTCCCAGTGGGGTGGCTTACCATTCCCTTTTTGGAGCATCCTCCTGTGTTATGATGTCTCCCAGAACTCCTGCTGTTGGCTGCAGGGATTGTGCAGAGGCTCACTTTCTTGACTTACATGCGTGTATGCAGACAGTGCATGCTCAAAGTCTTGTGCTTTCAGTAGGTGCAACACCTAGTGCTCTCACAAAATGTCCCCCAAGTGGTGAGCTGGTACCACCTACCTCTCTTCCCCCATGATGGGCGAGCTGACGGCAGCTGTCATTCGCAAAATTTCTTGCAAGCTCTTAACATGTGTGAGCTGCTAGTCATGTGCAGCTCACCTGCGTCATAGTCGCGGCTTTATTTCTGTACACTACAGAGATGACTGACCCTTTCTCCTACTTCCATAGCCACTTCCAGCACATCAGATGGCATTAACAGGTAGTCCTCCCTATATCCTTGGTATGTATAATCCATGAAAAATTTGAACATTTTCCTATTCTCCCCTTCCAGTACTTCCACACCTCTTCAAAGTCCTTGTTTTTGATGTCTGTCAGTTGTTACTTCTTATAGTCCTGTATTTATTGTCATACAACCTATCTGACTTATCTTTTGGCGCCAGGTTAAAAACGTAACCAGTTGTGTTAGACTGCTGTTTTCTTTTTCTTTGTCTAATTCAACGAAGTGGTGCATGTACTGTAGGACTGCATGATGTCTATAAAGGTGATCTCATCTTCATTTCTTTCCTTCCTTCCTTCCAGTGTCCACCAGTAACCCACCTAATGTTCTCAATCCCATTCTCTTTTACCAGTCTTGCTCTGCTTTCTTCTTTTAAATTTACATGTCCTCTTTACCCCTTTCTTCATCAGACTGTCTACTGGTACATGCCCATTGATGTTTTCTTTAATTTCTGCATTTCTGTATTCTCCAACTTAAGTGTTGTAGTTCTTTTTCTTCCCTTGAGCATTATTAGAAATATCCATTCTCTTAATGAAATGTGCGATCCTTACACTTCTCATATTATTTCCTTCTCTGTCCTGCAATGGACATTTTTCCCTGCCTTTATTACCCCATCCTTTGTTACCATCTCCATAAATGAGTTCCCACATTTTGGGGCTCCGCCTATGGCAAAACTTGCTCATATTTGGATTTGCTTTGAGGGCAGAGTGCTGGCTCACAGCAGCCTTAAAGTAACACAACCACCACCCAGGTGTTCTCTGTTTTTTTTTAACATATGGGCATAAGTGGACTGCATAATTAGAAGCCACCTTATTCACCATTTCTGTACTCCTTACTTTCCCTAGAATCTCCTTCTGTTATTCCCCGTTCCTGTACTTTACTTCCTTCTCCCCATTCCCTCTTGCTCATCATCCCTATATTGTGTGTCCTGTCCTTGTCTTTAGCTTCTTCTCAGAGGTTCTCTACCTTTATACAGTAATCTCTTTCTTCCAACAAGTCCTATATAATCGGTACATATATACATTTTCTCTTCACCTCGCTACATACGTAATACAGTTTTGATAAGGACTGTGCCCAGCTATTTGATTCCCTACAGATATTATTTTTACATTAGTTGTCTGTCATTATTGGCAGTGATTCTCCCAACACCTTTTTATGTTTTAGTGTCAAAATAATTTACTTAACACATTCGTATAACTATTTAAATTGTATTTGAATTAATTCTTTTTTTCTGCCTTTTTGTCTTAATCCCTGTGGACTAGCAGTCCTCGTCAACTGCTGTCTGTCGTCCTTCACCACCTATGAGATGCTGTCGTCCCACTTATCCCTGTGATGATGATCAGTGGTCTGTGCAAGGAATAAGCCCTTTTCACGAGTCACCCTCTTCAACAACCTTTGACTTTGGGGTCAAGAAGCAAGCAGTGAGAAGGTGTCATTCAAGCAGACATAAAATGTTGCTTATTGTTTAATTTTTTTTCTCTGGTGTACATGCATGACCCTGCAGATGTCTGATGGCCATTTATTACCAGTGTGACACTCTAAGGCATCCCCATACCCCTGAGTGCCAGACAAATGCAACATCTTCTTTGGCACTGATGTCTCAGCCTACTCGCTGCATGCTGTTTCTCTTGGGTCTTTGAGGAATTGGCATACATGGCTTGGTCTAGCTCTCCATCTTCAGGATAGGCAAGCCAGCATCTTATTCTTTGAATTGCAGTTTGGGCTATATTCTTTTGCATAACATTGCTTGTTACAAATTGCATGATTTAGTTGACTTCCTTTGTACCGAATGTGAATATTTTCCATACAGCTAATACATTTCAGTATACTAAAGGGACACCCTGAATCAAAAATCCTGTATATGGTGGAAGATGTAGAAATTTACAAAAGGAAGGTATACATGACTTGGTAAATCATTTGTGCATGCACATGCCATATGAACCTGACCACCCCTAGGCAGCAAACTTTGACTCTTAAAAGGACAGGAAGCAAATCCTCTCACCCCCATCCCCGAATCAATCAATGCATTGCATGCTGCCTTTTCCCTTTATTATACTGTATCTCCTTTCATTATCTCCTATTTTCCCTTTCAGTGTTCTTTTAGTTCAGGATTCATCTAATAACCATCCAAAGTGAAGTAGTCGATCTCTAGCTTAAGTCACTTTTGGCCACAATCATCTATAAGCGGTTGTCAGAGAAGCCTCTAAAGTCAAGAGACATGAGGTTGAAGATCTGGAAGTTGATTAGAATGTAAACACAGAAGTTCAAGGAAGCATTCAGAGTTCTAACACATCAAGAAGGAATGGAAATAGGTGGAGGTGAACAGGAATTGCAGGCCACAAAACACTGTGTGAAGATGATATAAAATGGATATGCATTTGAGCCAAGTGTGGAAGTAAGTTACTTAAGGAAAACTGATGGTGCAGTAAAAGAGTCCATTAACTTATCAGATGAAAGGAGGACTGCTGGAAGAAATGAAAAACAGAAAAGATAGAACAGGTCAAGGATTTCTAACTTGCTAATAAAGAGGCTAACTGAGCAGTTGTAATGGCAAAATGCAAGGCATCAGACAAACTACTTGCATCTCCTAAAGTAACAAAATGTAGCAAAAGAAAGCTCATCAGTCACCATTCATAAAGTTCACCAGCCCAGAGGACATGAAAGGCAAATTGAAGGAGTATTTTAAAATACTTTGTACTCATTCATTGCACTAAACCTGCAACCAAACTATTATTCTGCAGCTTGGCTGAGGGCTGTAATTCCCCTCTCCACTATCAGCTATCCTTCCCCTAACTTACTGCCCAATATAGTAGTAGTAGATCTGCAACAGTTCAAGTGGTTATTGGTAGTAAATTAATTTAAACCGGAACTGGAGTAACATTTTATGTAGTTCAGCTCTGGAAACATACCAGAATTTTGCTTAGAGCTATTCCTTCCACCTGATTCTTTGTTTCTGGTGATGCATTTGTCCAACACGGTTGGAGCATACTCTATTTGAGCTCACTTCACTCATGTACTCTACCCCCCCCCCAATTTCCGCACCCACTCTTCTTTTATAACTAAGTGAACTGCTTCCACTGACCATTCCACTAGTCAATTCCATTCCATCACATCAAAACACTTACAATTTACCATTAACCTTACTATCCTACATCATTCCCAAAGCCTCTTTCCTCTAGTAAACCCCTTCCTTTCTCCACTACTACCAATTCCTTTATCTACCCCCTCTGACATATACTTAAATCCCCCTCCTTTCTACTGCACCTCACTACGTTATCCCCAACACCTCATACACATATTGAGCACTCTGCATTCCTTCTACATCCAACTTGACCTACCCATTACTAAAAATGTGTCTGTCACCTTTATTGCTATATTTAACATTTTTACTTCTCCATCATATTGTTAATTCTTGTAATATTCTTCACCAACATTACCTGCCTTCTCCAGTTAAACATGCTGTTTCCTAGCTTGCTCTTTGCCCTTCCATTACTCCTTAGCTGCGTAAAATCCTACCAAACCACATTCCCACCAATTAACATCTATCCCACAATCAGCCAGGCCGCTACCCACACAATCAGTCTGAAATCTACACTAATTGTACCCAACCTATTCATTGATGCCTTCCACGTCTGTCCTAAATACAAATTGCTTAACTCCTCCATCAACCAACCTAAAACAAAGCTAAGGTTAAAAATAATTAAAAAAATGTTGGAAACTGCACTACATTATACTAAAATATGTCTGTATGGAAACATTCACCTTATCCCTAGTCCCACCTCCCTGCACTCCATCTCAAAAAATTATCCCACCTCCACCTCCATCCCTACTCCTCAGCTTCAGTCCTCCCATCCCAAAAACCTCAACTTTGCTTCATAAGTACCAAAAACATTGAGTAAAATTACTGACCTACATACCCAGATGTCCCATTATACGCCAGATATTTTATCCATCACAGAAACCATCTCCAATCCACAACATTATTTGGAAGGACTGTCTACAAAAACAGGTGGTGGTATTGCTCTTTTGTATCCTAACTGTTATTAGAGCTCTCCTTATACCAGCTGTTTACCCATATTCAACTCTGCAGAAGTCCTTATCACTTTCTTAAAGCTGTATAACCAAACAAAACTTTTATTATTGTATATTACATTCTATCTGGAAATAATATATCGACTCTGGAAGATATTTTGTAGTGGATATCTACCACAGTCTCTAATGAAAAAATAATATTAGAAGATGTCAACATTAACTGGCCAGACTTGACCTCAAACTCCCCTACTTCCAGTATTCATTTTTATGGCTTCATAGACCTCATTACCTTTTCCACGCAGTTTAACAAATCCAAGAGCACTGCACAAAAACTGGACACTGGTATTAGACTCTAGTAAACTCATTTCCTATGGAACCCTTTAGACTTCCTACGGAACCCTTTCAGACTCCTTTACTGATCACCTCCTAATACACACAAACAGATATAGCTCCCATCAAGCCAAGCAGTAAGTTTATTAAACAACCTGGAACCTTTCAAATTTTAACCCAGAAACACTCGCACCCACCTTATCATCTAGTAACGGGTACATCCTAGAAACACTACCCTAACAAAAGTAGTAGACATATTTAATACAATATTCTTAAGTGCTCTAAATAGCTCGCAAGAAAGAAAAGGATAAAGACAAACCATACAACTTTGTTTCCAATAATAGTAGAATTCTCTGGGTGTATGTTGGACCACCGAATTTTTAATAGTTCGAAACACTAAAGGTCGACCTTTTATGATCGAACTATTAAAAAATCGAATGTTCCTAAAAAAAAAGTATAAAAAGAAAAGAAAAACTAAAGGGTGTAGGCAGGGGGCAAGCCCACCTGCACCCCACATCCCCCGCTACTTAAATATACCAACTCCGAGATTGCGCTACAGTGTAGGAAAGGGAAATTTCCCTTTCTGCTCTGTACTCTGTTCAAGTGCGATCTCGGAGTTGGTATATTTAAGTAGTGTGGGGAGTGGAGGGTGGCTTGCCCCCCTGCTTTAACCCATCAGGGTAAGTTTTTATTCATTTTTTTTTTCGAAGTTACGGAACTTCGATCATATGGTGTCGACCATATGGTATTCGAAGTTCTGTAACTTCGAGTTTGTAATAGGTAACCGAATTCTCATGCATTACAGAGATAAAGCCTGGAAATTATAGCAAAAACATAATCACCTCAAGATCTACAATGCTTCAAAGGTCTCCATAATCTCACAATACCATGTAAATTCTAATAAGAAACTATGCTACAAGCTACTGGTAAACCATAAATACAATCCAAAAAATATATATATTTTTCTCTTTAAAAAAAATACTACATCCTACAACAAAATACACAGCTAATCACTCTCCAAGTAGCACTCCACATGAGACTGCTAAACAACTCAAACTTTATAGAAAATATACCAATCTTTACCCACTCCAACCTCCACAAACTACATCTTCTACCATCTCCCTAATACCTTTTCGCACATGCTATATAAAACAAACATGTTTCTCCTCTGACAATAACCTTCCAGCTGAATACTTGAAAATAACAGCCAAAGCCACAGCCTGTCCACGCCCCCTTCTTGTAAACAGGTCTATCCAAGAATCCTGTGTTCCATTCTTCAGGAAGAAGTCTTACATTAACCCCCTACACAAAGGCAGTAACACAACTGACTTACAAACTTTAGACCTATATATAACAGTCGTATTTACACCATTTAAATGCATTCAGAAACAGCTACTTAAATAACTTCTCCATGAATGGCTTTGTACACCTACACAACACTATTTCCATCCATCTCACACAGCAACCACTTTACACCTTCACAGAGACCATCACAATCAATGAAGCCATGAATAATGGTAAAATGATGTCCTCCTTATTCTTAGACGTATCCAAGGCCTCTGACACTGTCTGCCATAATAAAGTTTTACTTTACGTGTCTTTCCTAGATCTGTCACAGTCTTGTCTCTGGTGGTTTAACAGCTGCTTGTTTAACAGGCACTAGCCAGCTATCCTCTCTTCTTACCTTCCCATTACCACAAATATACCACAAGTCTCAGTCCTTGGTCCTCTTCTTTTTAACATTCCCGCCAAGACTTAACACTCATCTTCCCGGAAAGCATCCCCTGGTATAATATGCAGATGATTCGTCTCTTATATACTCCTCTGGCAGCCTAACCATTTCCAGCAAATCACTCAAAGTTTTAATGCCACTGAAAAATGTTCCAACATGCACAACTCATTCTCAACCAAAATAAGAGCAAATCATTACTCTTCTTTTCCTAGTCACTCTCCCATGAAAAAACTAATTAAATGACCTCTTAACAACACTATAATTAAGGTCATCTCCCATACTAAACTGTTAGGAATGACAGTAAATGACAACCTTAAATTTGACCTCCATATTCAAAATTGCATTAAAATACACATACAAAACACTGTGAATGCTTTACGAAGCTAAAAACGTCCTAATTAACATAACTCAAGTAACTCTGGCCACTATCTACCTCCTTTTCTCACTTCTCTATGAAGCACAAAAGCAAAGTACAGACAGTGCTATAAGAAAGTTGCAAAATTTGCAGCAAATACTCATTACCAAGCCCATCACTACTCCACACTCCAGACTAAATTGGTTAGAACTATAGCATCACCTACATTACACCCAGCTACTTTAAAGCTAAAAAATTCTACACTATCTTTGGCCTGTCCAGCGCTAAAGAACATACTCCATAACTACTTACCTATCCAACTGCTGTGATCTAATGATAAGAAACTCCTTAACATTCACAAACCACTTAAATTTACTGGACTCTGTAGACAAATCCTTGAACTGTACCATGTATTAGTATATTGGTTGTGTTTAAAGCACTATTCTCTTTTATTTCTTTGGTTTTCATGTATTAGTAAGGTTTACATCTCACTTCCACACCTTCAGATCTACTTTAAAACATTTCTGGGTTTATACGTGGCTGCACTCCTACGCTTCTCTAGGTTAATACCCCCGATAATAATGTTTATGCTTCAACATCTCGCCTCCCTATCATTCTCTCCCTTCCAGCTATTCCACTCTCCATAACTCTTCTGCATCTATCCTGCCCTCCTTCCTAACCTTTCCTTTCCTCTCTTATGGTAATCCTCCTCATTACCTGCCTGATACTTAAGCAGACTCTCAATGACTCTTCCCCCCATGTGTATACATCAGTTAAAATGATTGCTATACCTTGTAACTTCATAATTCTAGGTAGTTGTCATACAATTAAAATGATTGCTATACCTTGTAACTTCATAATTCTAGGTAGTTGTCATACAGTTAAAATGATTGCTATACCTTGTAACTTCATAATTCTAGGTAGCTGTCATACAATTAAAATGATTGCTATACATTGTAACTTCATAATTCTAGGTAGTTGTCATACAATTAAAATGATTGCTATACCTTGTAACTTCATAATTCTAGGTAGTTGTCATACAATTAAAATGATTGCTATACCTTGTAACTTCATAATTCTAGGTAGTTGTCATACAATTAAAATGATTGCTATACCTTGTAACTTCATAATTCTAGGTAGTTGTCATACAATTAAAATGATTGCTATACCTTGTAACTTCATAATTCTAGGTAGTTGTCATACAATTAAAATGATTGCTATACCTTGTAACTTCATAATTCTAGGTAGTTGTCATACAATTAAAATGATTGCTATACCTTGTAACTTCATAATTCTAGGTAGTTGTCATACAATTAAAATGATTGCTATACCTTGTAACTTCATAATTCTAGGTAGTTGTCATACAATTAAAATGATTGCTATACCTTGTAACTTCATAATTCTAGGTAGTTGTCATACAATTAAAATGATTGCTATACATTGTAACTTCATAATTCTAGGTAGTTGTCATATTTTTTTATAATTTGTAAATAAGTACACTATATTTATATTCTGCATAGTCTTTACATTGTTTGTAAGGTTGGAGCTTTTCTTCCTGACTCTCCACTGAAAATGGGTACCATTTCCAGTCAGATTTTCCTGGTAAATAAATATGAATGAATGAATAAATAAGCTTCTGAATGGAGAAAACCTCACAGAAGTTGTACTGCTGCAAGAACAGCCTTTGAAAGAGGAAGAGGAACTCTCCTTAGAAGAAGTAAGAACAGCACTAAGAAAATTTAAGAAAGCAACAGACTCTGATGAAATCCTAGAACATATTATCAAGAGGTTGGGTCCATTAGGTGAGAAATGGCTTCTGTGGGTAGTCATTAAGGTATGGAGAGAAAAGAGTATCCCGTATGACTGGTGAGTAAGCATTCTATTATTAGTATAGAAAAACAAAAGGGAAAGTCAAAACTGCTGACAGTATACAGATTTCAAATTCATGTCACACTGTATGGTGGAATTAAAGGGGGGAGAGGGATATACGAATAGAGAGAGCAGTAGAAAGTAAGATGGGAGATGAACAATGTGGATTCAGATCAGAATGTAGTACAATTGACTCCATGTCTATTAAGATAGATAGTGGACAAAAAGTTTGAGATGAGGAAAGAATCCATCTGGGCATTCCTCAGCTTGGAGAAAGCATATGACAAGGTCCCAAGAAAGGTGATTTTGGCAGTCTTTCATCAGGCCACAGCTCTGAGCCTGCTTCTGTTCATTATTGGTAATGGACTACATTAGCAAACGGACTGGAGGGATCTGGTAAACAAAGCTGCTGTATGCATATGTTGTGCACTACAAGCAGACTCTGAGCAGGAACATCAGCAAGTGATAGTGGACTGGAATGCAAAACTGAAGGCACACATTAGGTTGAAAGTGAGGACAGACAAAGCACAGTTGTTATGGCAGCAAATGGGAGAAAAAGAAAAAGCTGAAAATTGAGGAAGAAGGGAAAAGAGTGGAACAAGTTAGATTCAAGCACTTTGGAGTTTGGTTAAGAAGAAGTATGAATGAGAAAGTCAGACTTAGAATCAGAGGTGCAGAACTGGCACAAACTGTCAGGGTATATGACAGAAGAATGCCAAAGAAACTGAAGAATAAGGTGTACAAAACAATGGTGTGACCAGTACTTCTGTATGGTATAGAAACCGGGGCAGTAGAGACAGAGCAGTTGGGGAAGCTGGGCGTAATGGCGATGAAGTACCTGTGAGGCATAGTGAGATGCACAATGTGGGGCAGACACAAGAAACGAGGACATTAGAGCAGAAGCTAAAGGAGCCCCATTTGCAGAAACACTCAAAGGGAACAGATCACTGTGATTTAGTCACACGTGCAGGAAAGCAGAAGATGATTTTGGGAAAGAAGAAAATCTTGAGGCCACTGATCTTTCAAGTTAGGAATATGTGAGCTCACACAAGTTCACTGATATACTTAAACAAGTACATCCCAAATGTGGCATTTTGTGCAATAATGGGTCTGTTTTGAAATGAGTAAAGGGGAATTAAAACTTCTTTGGTTTTAGAGGAAATACTTTTGGAAATTAGTTGAGAAAGACAGGAGGATTTATGAACTATTATTTATTTATTTGCATATTTTTACCAGGAAAGTCAGACTGGGAAGAAAAAAGAAGAGTGCAGGTCCTGCAAGGAAAGCTACAGAAAAATATAAAAAGAAAATCCAGAAATACAAAATGCAAATGTGACAGTTCAGAATTGCAAAATACAAGAATGAACAGTGCATCAAGTTATCAAAGAATGAAAACGGCATCAAATATTGCTGTGCATTTAAATAATAGGCTTTATAGAAATAAGTAGAAAGATGAGATATTGTGAACTAACTAACCTTCTGAGAACTAAGTATGCAAAATTTACTATACAAGTATCTTGATGTATGAGGTATCTAACTAAACTGTATAAAATGGAGTAGACAAAAATCAAGTCACTTAATGTGATAAACATAACTTGATATATTTCGCTCCTTTGTTTTATTATTATTATTGCCATTGATTCATGTGAAAAAAGATGAGAAGTGAAGATGTATGAGGTAGACAGTGAAGAAACAAGTTTGACTGTTGCAGCCAAGTAAGAAAACAGAAGGGACATGGAGGTGTTGGCAGTAAGTCAGAGGGATTTAAAGAGAGGAGGGATGAAATTTGACAAGTTGGTTTACCATTTTTGTGCCCAACAGTGGAAGAAGAGGGGTGTACGCTATGTGATTTGTAATTGAGATGAAATTTAGCTTATGGGCAAAACAGGATTATTGTATTAGAAGTGACTGTCAGGCAGGCAGCCTCATATGAATTAGTGAATAAGGGAGAAGTGATAGAAATAAGATCTAAACATGAAAGAAGAGGCAGGAATAGGTATGAAATTAGCTAGGTGATAGTGTGCACTGACACAAACAAGATGTTTTCAGGTGTTTGGAGGTTAGTTTTAAACTTTTGAATGTTTTCTGTTAAGTCTCAGTGGAAAAAGAATGTTCCACAGTTTAGAGACATGGTTTGAATAAAGAGCTTCACCAACTGTTTGTAGTGTATGGGAGAGGAAAAGGAATGTATCTTTATAACAAAAAAACTTGATATGGGGGGATTATAAATAAGTTTTTTTTTTAAAGATGGGCATTTATCAGACTGATATATAATGTGTGCTAAAAGGAGGTTGGCATAATGATTAAGATATCTATTTGACTTACAGACACAAGGTGCTGGGTTTGATTCTTACATGGGTTAATTGGCTTGGCTTAAATTGGCCTACAAGGGCAGTTAATTTAGTACTCATCTATGAACCTATGACTCTACTGTTATTTGAGTGGGAGAGGTCATTGGGTAGTTCTATCCATGTAAGATGACTAACAGCAAAGCAGTGATGGGTCTTTGATGGCGGTTTAGCAGGTAATTTTGCTACTTTATCATACCATTGCTCAAGCCTAGTTTTTTTGAGGAGATTGCAGTTATGAATATTGGAGAAACATGTCTGTGGTTAGGAATCAGGTAGGCTGAAGGTAATTACTTGTTTGCCACTGTCTGTTAGAAAATGTTTGGCTCTGTATAAGACAGCAAGTCCACATTCTTGTTGCTTTTCTTTTAACATCAGAGTAACTATGAAGATCAGATCTCAACTTATCATCAAGCATGACACCTTATTGTTTCTTGTGTGCGGCTAGTTTACTTCAACTCTGTTGATGGACTATGATTTTGTTGTGAATAGTAGTAGCTTTGTTCTTTTTTAGTTGGGAGTTTTTCAGCCAAGTATCTATAGAGGGAAATATTCCAAGATTAGCTCTTTAAGCTCTGGAAGAGAGGAGGCCAAACAGATGATTGTTGAATTATCAGCATTTTTTTTGACTGGCTGTTTATACCACTGTTTGTTGAACCATCAGCCCTGTCCTGGCCAATTGGCCCATTTGTTCCACTTTACTAGATCAAAGATTGACCAAGAGGGTCCAGCATTTAGACAGCCATCAAGAGAGGTTCACATTTTTTTCTTTTTTTTTTGTTTTTGACGCTGTAACTGGGCAATTTCATCTAGTTGCCAGGGAAAAGCTTGCAATGGTCCATTTACAGAAAATGTCCTTTTACTTCTGCAAGGGCTACTCCCTCCAAGTGGCTCTCCTCTTCCCTTCATTGCAGTCTGTCTGGTCATCTACAAGAGAGATCTTGCTGCCCAGGTTATGTGAACCCCTCCTAATCCACAGAAAAGGAAAGCAGACCACGCTTTTAGCTGTTTCACTTGGAAATTGGTTTGGTTGGGATGATCTGCTTGTGTTAAGGAGGTTATTTATATTGGCTCAAAAATTGACTAAAAAAAGCTTTGTTTTGGTGAGTTTTCTATAAGTTTTAATAGCAGATTTTTTTTTTTGTCAGAGATTATATGAGATTTGGTGAGATGTCAAAAGATGTCTAAACCGATGAAACTTTGTAGGTTTATGCTTATGTCTTATTTTGCATGCTTTGTCCTGTTCCTCATTCATTGTTTTGTAGAAAGCATTATGGCTTGATTATTTAGAATGTTAATAAAAAAGCTGTGTACACCTAATCATGTGCTTTCTTTGTAGGTTCATAGTTTCATATGTGCATGGGTTTGATGAATGCATTTAAAGTCTGTTGGCACTCAGGAGGCTTGATGCCTCTGATCCCCTACAGGAACTTACTAGTGCCCATGTAGAAATCCATTTGCTTCTTGAAGGTATGCATTGATGGGCTGAGTTTAGTTGAGAGGGAGTTTATTCCATAGATGTGGAGTGTTTGACATATAAAAGTTGTGACATTTTATGGTAAGATTGATTTTAATTTTTATTGAGGCTGAGTGCACTCTTTTGCTCAGGTCATGGGGGGGTGGTGTTCTCAGCAAAATAAGTGGGCCTTTAATACTCCCATGTTTTCACTTGCTTCCAGTAAGACAGTAAAATACAGAGAAGAGTGTGAGAGAGAGAGAAATGCTGTAGTGTTTGACTACAAATCAAGCCTTGAATTCCTTCACATGTCTTTGGATCTTCTCCACTATCACCAGATGACATGTGAGAAGATTTCAGAACTGTGTGCAGTATTGTCAAATTGATCTGATGAGAGCCATAGACAGGATGTATATTTCCATGGCATGGCTTTTAATCCCATGGAAGATCAAGTGAATAACTCCATATTCTTTACTGATGTTAGTCTCTCTATGTGTATTAGACGAAAGTCAGCATTTAGGACACCAATGTCATCTACCATTTTGTCAACTTTTAGTTGTTACCAGTCAGTAATGTATAAAGCTAGCAGGGGATTTTTACCAAATGCCAGAATGTAAAATTGTATTTTTGCAATTCTTGCACACACACATTCACAAATACAAACACATACACACATACAGACAGCAAGGTAGACATGTGATTGCCTTAGGAAGCAGCAAGTGTTTTACCATTTCCAGTTGTTGGCAGAATTCTTAATGGGCTCTAAGTGCCAAATAAGATCCTTGTCTCAGGCCTTTTTCAAAAAAAAAAAAAAAAAAAAGTGTGGGGGGGGGGGGGAGTCAAGTGTTATTCATCAATAAGTAATTATTAGCAATACTGGTCAGTGAAGTTATATGGACAGTTTCCTTGGCAGGGTATATTTTTATATGTAATATTTTATTTTGCTAGTGTTGCAGTAGATTCTGTTCATACTTGGTTAAGAAAATGGTGATCATGAGGTATATATTACAGTATAACTCAAAGTAGCAAGCTAGGGGTGCAGGGCCCCCTCCCCACCAAAAAAAAATTCTATTTTTATGCATTTTTCAACTTTTGGTCCTGAAAAATAGATGAAGCATGAGTCTTTCTTAAGTAATCATCCAAACACAAAGAAGCCATCAGTGACTGCTGGTATATAAATAATTTATAAGTGGGGCCAAAAAGGGGCCAGTGAAATTGAGCCCACCCCAATGTCTTGATTGAGATAACCACTTACAGTGCAGGAAGCAAGATGCCATAACTCAACAGGTAAGTGCTTGAGGTTGGTTGTTATGTATCTCAAGCTGATAATAATTAGAGGACAGCAAATACATTCAGCATGTTTCTTGTTTGCCTTTTACAAAAATAACATAGAATGCCTAGCTAACCTTTAATGCTACTTTTGCAGTTTCATCATGTTTGAAGTTTTTCTGTATAAATTTCAGTATGCAATGCACATGCTGCTAGAATAGGAAAACATCAAGTACATCTGGAGTGACCAGTGTTATAAACTGGTCTGTTTCTAAGAAAAGTGGGCTTTCAGACTCCCAAGAGCTGGCATATTGTTAAGTATATATTACAAATGTGCCCTTAATATTGACTCCTAATTTCTTCCATTATCCCCCCCTGAAAGGACTTCTTATTTACTGTGTTTTAATACACTACAGGTTGTTAAGAGTTGGAGACGTGTCCTATTTCCCTATTTTGACATGGGGTCCAGTCTGTGTACCTACTGACCTTACAGTAGGTACAGACTTGTCTTGAAGGTGAACTGATTACTTGGTGGTATAAAATGCCCTCCATATTTCCCATTCATCACAGAGAGTATTGAAGAAGGAAGATTGACTTTTGACTTGAGTATTGTATCATCTGGCATACAGTGTACAGTCTTCCAATGGTAAGCTATTAAAGGGCTTCAGTCAAATGCTACTGTCTGTCTGGGAAATTAGGATAAAGACTGGGTAATGAGTAAAACTCCATATCAAACCGTTCAAGCACATTTTTAGATCCTGCATGCGTAGTTGAGATGTATAATCTTTTTCTTTAATAAAACAGTCCTTGTGATGCTCCTTTCTTTAAGGTTCAGTTCGTAATTGAATTACTGTTTTAGTTAATCATTTATTTCAGTTTATTGCTGCCAGAAACCTGAAGGTCTTACTGTTGTCTCCAGATTCTGTTCTGGTCACAATAAGAGCTCCCAACGCAGCTTGTCTGAGGAGTTGAATCACTTCAGTATTTGATGCCAGCAATCACCATATTGTTTATGTAAGCAAGATGAAAATACATTGGGGGCACTCTACTGTACATCTTTATATACTGGATTGGTTCCCGATATACAATCATAAAGCCTTATTATCATTCTAGTCGTCTTGTATTATTTCATAGGTGTGTACTAGGCTAATGGCCCTGGAGCCTTTACAAGCCTAGCCCATAGAAGTGCCCTGGCATCATGCCGCCTGTCGGTAGTTCCCAGTGCCTGTATCAGGTAGAGCCACTGGAGTGATCCCCGGGGTGAATTTTCTATTTCCCATCCACTCATCAAAATTTGTCTTGAAGAGGGACAGTGAGGTGCTCTGCTTGACATGTATGGGAAGTCTATTCCAGAGCATGGGCAGTCTCTGGGTGAAGAACCTGTCCCTCCAGCATGTTTTGTTGATTGTGGTAATGAGGGTGGGGTCTCTGGAGCGTCTGGTGTGGAGGGGTTGGGATTTCTTTAGATGTAGCATTTCTAACAGAGCTGGGTCAGACATGGCTTTGTAAGTCAGGCAAAGATCGCCTCTAAGTAGGCGATATGAGACAGAGAACAGGTGTGTACTAGGCTAATGGCCCTGGAGTCTTTTGAGTATGTCCATATAGAACATGTGTTTAATGCCTAGGATCCTCTTTGTGAGGTACTTCTGTGGCCTCTGCAGCTGTTACAGGTGTCTAGTGAGGTACATGCCAAATTTGGCATTGTACTCTATGATTGGTCTAATGAGGGAAGAGTAGATAATGAGGGAAGAGGAGAGAGAGAGAGAGAGAGACGATGACCTTTCTTCCTGGATGCAAAACCCTTGGCAGTGAGATGTGCCACATAGAAGGACTTTTCTGACCACAGTGGCAATGTGGTGGTCAAAGGAGAGGTTGCTGTCAACCAGCGTCCCCAGATCTCTTATAACACCTTCAGTGTTCATTGGGCTCCCATTGATGTGGTAATTAGGAACTGAGTTTTTACCAAAGGGGATGATGACTACTTTTACACTGTGTGTTCTATCTGTTAGCCAATTTGCAACCCACCTAGTGATATAGGGGTTGATGCCTAGTTTGATGAGTTTATCAATAATTCCCGAGTGAAGAATGGTATCAAAGGCCTTGGTCAGATTGAGGTAGGCTGTATGCACTGCCTTACCTTCATCCACAGCCCTGGTGATTGACTCAAAGAAGTCAACCAGGTTAAGCAGGCATGATCTCCCTTTCACAAAGGCAAATTGCGTGGGGTCTAGAGTTTGGAGATTTCCTGTATCTTTGTTAATCAGGTCCATGATGATGCGCTCCATAGCTTTACATATCAGACTCGTCAGGCTAATAGGGCGATAATTCCCAGGGTATGTAGTTGCTCCCCCTTTATGGACAGAAATGATTGTAGCAGTGCGGCATTCAGTATGGACAAAGCCTGAGGTGAGGCTGTGACTGAACAGGGCACACAGATGTGGTACCAGTTCGTTTTAAAGTTCATGTAGAACACAACCAGAGATATTATTGGGTCCCATGGAAGCTGTCTTCTTGGCCTTGGACAATGCAGCTTTAACCTGTGTAAAGTAATGCTGAGTGCCTGGCATTCTTCCGGTATTGTGATTGGTCCTTTGGGGGGGGAGAGATGGGTGAAGTTGGCACTGTATTTGTTGGCCAGTATCTTGGCAATATCTTTTGGCTCCGTATAGGAGGTACCATTGTGCAGTAAATCTGGCTATTGCTGTGGAGGTTCTTGATATAACTGTAGAAGGCTTTGTGATTGTTTTTAGTGTCTGCCACAATTCTGGCTTCATAGTTGGCTTTAGAGGATTTGATAAGGGATCTCAATTTTTTTGAGGCTAATAAGGGAGTTTTTCCAGTCTTGGGACTTCACCTTTTTCCTGCAACAATTTCTTTTTTCAGTTGCAAAGTTTATTAATGGAAGGGGACCACCAGATTGACTTCCTTTTTTTGGAGGAGATCGTCTTCGTTCTGTTGGGTATGGCTAGTTCCATGCATTTATGTACATGTTCGTACAGTGCATTGGTGTATGATTTGGTAGTCATCCAGCTATTTTCCATTGGCATGGGTGCAGTGAAGTTAGCCAAATCTGTTGTTAGGAGCCTAAAGTCAGCTTTGGAGAAGTTTTTCAAGGTGGTTACCTTTGCGGGGGGTGTGGGTGAGATGTGGATTTCCATGGTGATTAGTTTATGGTTGGATCTGACCAGGGAGGGATTGACTGCTGATGTAGAGCAATCGTCGCCCATGTTAGTAATAACCAGGTCAAGGATGTTGCTTCCTCTAGTGGGGGTCAGAATGAGCTGGTCCAGGGCATTGGAACTGATGAATTCCAGGAAGCGTTGGACCAGTGTATTGGTGCTTGAGTAGTTTTCCCAGCTGATGGAGGGGTAGTTGAAGTCTCTTAGTATGAGAGTGCTGGGTTGGACCTTGATAGATCCCAAGGTGCTTAGGAACATGGAGTGAGAGTCTAGGGACATGTTTGGGGACATATAGCAGGCTATGACCAGGATCGCCATCTTACCCAATGTTAGTTGTACCTGAAGTATATGCTGGGCTACTAGTCTGGAGGTGTGCATATCCTTTATGAATATGGAGACACCACCGTCTTTGGAGCTATGGTCTATGTTTCGGGGCCAAAAGGTGTGGAATGAGTTATAGCCTGGTAGCGCAGGGGTGCTTTCTGCCTCTTTAAACCAGGTCTCTGTTGCAGCACAAATGTCGATGTTCTCCATTTTGAGGAGTGCTTCGAGCAAATGCATCTTAAGATTTAGACTTCTAGCTGTGAGCAGCATGACCTTCAGATTGCATTTATTTATAGCTGTTACAGTGGTAATTTGGTCTTTGGAACACTGCCTACAAAAGGCACTATAGGGGTGGCAAGAGCCTTAGCCAGTATGTGGAAGCCCAGGGGTGACAGATCCAGGCCATCTCTGACAAAGCATCGAGGTCTGTCAGTCATGTCATCCCAAGCAGACAGATACTGGATCCCCTTAGAATGACACCAGAAACTTAGCCAATCATTTTTTGTTTGTACTGCGGTATAATTCTAGGATACTTCTCAGGGCTAGGGTCATACCTGACTCAGCCACATAATCCAAGAGCTCCAACATGTCTTTTCATGTAGTCCAGGGAGGTGCGTCTCGGGTCATTCACACCCAAATGGACAATGACAGAGTCATACTTGTACTTGTTGTAGAGTGACCTGAATGCATGTGTTGTGTCAAGAGTCTGGCACCTGATAGACAGCTGACTGTTACCTTCTCCTTAGTCAACCTACTGAGTGGGACATCTGTGTGCCTCACTATTGAGTCACCTATGATTAGTGTATTGGGCAAGGTGTTTAGCCTTAGGGGGTTAGGTTGAGAGGCACACAGTGGAGGTGAGCTATGTGTCCTGTGGTTTGTGCTGTGTTGTGGTGGTCGAGTATGTTTCTGTCTTGGAGGTCTCTGCTGTTTGGGTAAATTTCTATTGAGAGCCTCCGCGAAGGTGGGTGTGTGGTTTGTGTTTTTATGTGAGAGATGTGATGGTGGGTGTCCTGGAAGGGCTATGTGTTCCATATGGTGTGGTGCAGGTGTTGACCTTCTCTTCTTGATCAGCTACTCTGGTCGTGGATGGAGAGTGCGTAGCTTCCAATTTGGTGATATAAGTGCATCTCTCTCTCTCAAGTCTGAGTGTTGGCAGGTAAGAGGAGAGGGTTGTCTGTGTACATGAGGCAGTTGCTACACTACCTCAGAATGCCCAAGTGCACCAGGTTAATAGGAGAAAGCACAGGGTACTGCCTTTTAATCATGCAAGGAGGGGTGGTCATAACTACTAAGTACTGGAACCATTTCCATGAAGAACAACTAGTGCTGATGGCACTTAGGTGTGCTACAATAATTGCTACAAAAATCTGTTGAAGTGCAAAGCGATTAAGCTATTTGACGTGCAAGAGAGAAATAACTAGCAAGATTCAAGGGAAAAACTGAAGAGCAGACTTTCTGGCACCAGTAATAGTTTACCTTAGCTCGGCGCCACTGGGTGGAGCTTAAACAAGCAGAAACCCATGCAAACGTGGGCTTTTAAACCAGAAAGTTGAGAGGTATGGAAAAACTGCCAAAATGGCCAATAAACTACAATTTCTGGGCCAGAAACCACTCCTCTTGTGGTAGATAGGCTATCTAGTGCTTACCACTCCCACTGATAAGCTAAAAGGCTTCCCTCCAACACAGAAAGGCTTGTGGGGCTCAGAAGCTTCAAACAGTCCTGGATACAGCAAGTCTGTATCTGGACTAGACTAGTTACAGGAAAGGCAGGAAACAAGCGCAAACGTGGGCCAAAAGTATACTTACCAGCTGTATATTTCCAGATTGTTTGAGTAGCACACTCAGTCAGAACACCAGGAGATTCTAGCAATGGAAGTACAACACAGAAAATATACCTAAGGCAATGACAAACAGTTAAGCTAGGCCGGCTCAACAACCCTCATGTCTGATGAAGCGGTGTGGTCACCATGAAAGCGCTTTCCAGTCTTTTGGATACATCTATTAAAGTTCCTGGATTTTAGTCTGCTCGTTTGATATTTCTTCATTTATTTTATTCTTATTTTTGTCTTACCAACCTTTATCCTGCTATCATATATATTTTTTGCTCTGTATTTGGACTAGACTAGTTACAGGAAAGGTGGGAAACAAGCACAAACGTGGGCTTTTAAACCAGAAAGTTGAAAGGGATGGAGAAACTGCCCAAATGGCCAATAAACTACAATTTCTGGCCAGAAACCACTCCTCTTGTGATAGGTAGACTGCCTAGTGCTTACCACTGCCACTGATAAGCTAGAAGGCTTCCCTCTAACACAGAAAGGCTTGGGGTACTCAGAAGCTTACAAACAATCCTGGCTACAGCAGATCTGTATCTGGACTAGACTAGTTACAGGAAAGGTGGGAAACCAGCACAAACATGGGCTTTTAAAACAGAAAGTCGAAAGGTATAGAAAAACTGTCCAAATGGACAATAAACTACAAAACCACTCCTCTTGTGGTAGATAGGCTACCTAGTGCTTACCACTCCCACTGATAAGCTAGAAGGCATCCCTCCAACACAGAAGGGTTGGGGGGGCTCAGAAGCTTACAAACAGTCCTGGATACAGCAGATCTGTATCTGGACTAGAGTAGTTACAGGAAAGAAAAAAGTTTAAACAGCAATAAAAACAATTCAAATGCAGTGCAAGCTAGCACACTTGAGTGTGTAGCAGTATTAAAGCAAATACAGTTTAAATAAATCCAATTAAGTTAAAAAAACAACTAAAACGAGTGCAGAAAGCAGTACATTAGGAAAAAAATCAAAACGGAGACACTTAGAGTATCAGAAAACAATGCCAGCAGATATATAAATAATTCAGTCAAGCAAAAATTAAGACAGTGCAGAACACCGAACAGTTAAAAAGTGCCAAAAAATATACTTATCCGCTCTATATTTCCAGATTGTTTGAGAAGCACACTCAGTCAGAACACCAGGAGATTCTAGAAATTGAAGTACAACAGAGAAAATACACCTCAGGCAATGACAAACAGTTAAGATGGGCCGGCTCAACAACCCCCATCGGAAACTAGCTTCTGAGCTACCCTGAGAAATAAAGTGCAGACAGCAACAAAGGACAGAAACAATACAGCAAATATATTAATAATAAAGCAAATATATAAATACAGCACAGTGCAAACTGAGTTGCAAAAAGTGTACTTAGTTTGGAATATAAGATAGGAAAATGTCCCAACTCTGTTTACAGACAGGAGAATTTAGCTCTCTGCTATATTAGCTTTGTACAAATTCATACAAATGCATTGCTCTGAATACTTGGCGGATCCAGGGAAAGCAGGGCTTGACGTGGGTCCATCCACAAAAACCCCAAATGCAAAACAACTGGCCCGAAGCACAAGTGCCAAAACCAAAATCAGGCCACCAGCAAGCAGCAACGAGTGCAGAACAAGAGCACCTGAACACCCAAGAGCACACAGAACAGCAAACCAAGGCAATAAAGAAGGTAGAAGACGGCTACAGTAAGAGCAGCTGAATAAAGCGAAGTAATGTTTTTTTCAGAGAACAGGTGTGCTGCAGCGGTATTACTCACTTTAGTGTGTTGCATAAAAATACACCAGAGAGTCAATTATCTAAACGTCGATTATCTGAAACGTCAGTTATCCAAACACAGTCTTCCAAAGTTTTTGGGTAGGAAAAATCATACAGTGAATATGTAAATGTTATACGTATTTGCTTGTGCGTGTTTTTTGAGCTTGTAGCCCACTCATGTGTAAAAATATTCTTTATTGTCCAGTGGAATCACTGAACGGTTGAAAAGTATATTCCCTGCTTGCAGAAAAAACAAGATTTTAGAAGTTTTTTATCTGGTTCAATGTATGTTTGATTATCCGAGCTACCCTAGGTCCAATTAGTGCAAATAATCGACTCTCTCCTGCTAATGACTTAATAGATTCATTGCTTTCCAACTGAAAGATCTTCTCCTTTTCTTTGTATATTCTATAGCTCATATCCTTCATTTTCTTGTGTTTTCCAGTTTAAATTAATAAAATCACACCCCTTCGATCACTGTGGCCTCACTTATTACCCAAGTGTTATTTAAATATGAATGTAGGGATATTCACTGCCTACTGTAATCTGCCTGCATACTACTACAGTATTCTTTCCACTGAAACCCACCTTCCCTCCCTTTCTGACTTTGATTCGTATTTTGCTTTTCATTATTTATTTATTTGACATTTGTTGACCGGGTTGGTCTGACTGGGCATGTGCCATTTTCAGCAGAGACCAGAGGAGAAAAGCTCCAGAAAGTAGATAACATGAGTAAATCATAAAAGTAAATCACAATACAGTTCAATAGTAAACACATACTTTTACAATGCAGAAATGGTAAAGTTGACAAAAATAACCCACTGTATAATCATAAGCACATGTAGATTGCATCCTAGACATAGTTCAAGTATATTTTCCTACTGATGCAAAGCTTCAACATAGAGATATAAGGCAACCTCTTATGCTTGGTCACAGTAAACAGAGATACAGTATAACAGTCGGCTCAGGAAGTTTTGTGTTAAGCTTAGTCACTGTACAGTTGCTTATTGGTGGTTCGTGAGTAATTTGTAATACAGTTCAGGTCTGAAAACAGGTGTATGGTCTATTCTATGAATGCAGTTAGAGGATGAGAGAAAGGAGGGTTAGTAGAGAGTAAAGGGGAGCATCTGAATAGAGGAGTAGTTGATAGTAGAGTGGGGGGAGTAGAGTTAGATTAAGTTGGGTCACAACAGCAAGTCCAAGAGTTTCTCAGTCTTTTAGTGTTTTTTTAAACTATTTGTGTTCGAAATTAATCTTGTATATTGGGGCAGTCTATTCCAAGCAGTTGCAACTGAGTGACTATAGAGAAGTTTGCCAATGTTTTTATTTGCTAGGTTTGTAGATCTGGAAGAGGTATTTGAGCAGCATAGTGTATGGTTAGGGACACAGGAAGTGATGAGAGAAGAGAGAGCAGGACAAGAGTGGACTTCATTTAGTATGAAGTGGGTGAGGTGAAGTTGAGGCAGCAGGAGTTGATGGTGAAATTCAAGCCACTGTAGGTTTTTAGTGACAGGCAGTGGTGTGGGCAATATGGTAAACTGGCGGCAAATTTAGCAATTTTATTATATCTAAGTTCAAGCGTAGTCAGTAGGTTAGTTTGAAGGTTAGTGAGGATAGGGGCAGCATATAGAAGGGTGGGTAGTAAGTAGGCTTTAGCTAGAGAGATTTTGGATTCATTAATCAGGAATTTTTTATTTCTGTAAAGCAGGCCAAGTTTTTGGCGAGTTTTGTTTAATGCTGTTATTGATGTAGAGATCGAATTTAAGTTGAGTGTCAATTATAACACCTAATAGTTTAGTGTGGGGTTCAGCTTTGATAATTGCGTTATTTAATGAGGTGACAGTGAAAGGGTGGCCACGGTGGTGCTGCGGTTAGCATTGCCACCTCACAGCAAGAGGTTCTCCGGTTCAAACATCGGCTGGGGTGCCTTCTGTGTGGAGTCTGCATGTCCTCCCTGTGGTCGAGTGAGTTTCCTCCCATATCCCAAAGACATGCTGTAGGTGGACTGGACACTCTAAATTGTCCCTAGGTGTGAGTGTGTGCACCTTCTGTGGAAGGTTGGGCACTGGGCTGGCAACTCGACATTGTAAAACTCCACTGCCAATCATGAGCGGACAGGTGATCCGCTTTGGCGACCCTTAACCGGGAAAAAGCCGAAAGAAGAAGTGAGGTGACCGTGAAGGTGGATTTGATGTGTTGGAGGGATTTAGGGAGGAAGAGGAGGAGTTTAGTTTTGTTTGGGTTAAAACGGATTTGGTTGAAGTTGGCCATTTTTCAACTGAGTACAGAGATTCTTGGGTAAGAGTGAGAAGGTGTGGTAGATTGTCAGAGGTGGAAATTATTGTAGAGATATCAGCATATTGTATTAGAGAGGAGAGAAGACCGACTTGATAATGATTGTTAGTGAAAATGTTGAATAGAAGGGGTCCAAGGATGGAGCCTTGGGGTGTCCCAGTGTGGACTGTAAGGAAAAGGGAGGATGCAGAGAGCCATTTCACAGCCTGACGTCTGTTGGAAACGTAGCTGGAGAACCCAGAGAGGGTAGAGTTGGAGAGATTAAGGCTAGATAGTGTGGACCGAAGTAGGTTGTGAGAGAGAGTATCAAAGGCTTTAGAGATGTCAAGGAATAGGTATGACTAGTTTATTATCTTGAGATGAGATACTGTGTAAAGGATATTAGTGCTGTGGCTGTGCTGTGGTTAGGGCAAAAGCCATGTTGGATGGTGGTTAGGAGATTTTCTTGTGGTAGATGATTAAGGAGCTATTTATGAATACAGTTTTCAAGAATCTTTGAAAGGGGAGACAAAATAGCAATATGTCTGAAGTTAGAGGGCTCAGTGGAGTTACTACCTTTATGAAGAGGAATAAAATATAATTTTTTCCAGATATCAGGGACTGTGCTTTCTTGAATTGATCTATTGATTAGTGTGGAGATGGGATAAGCAATAGTTTTTAAGTTATCTGTGGAAGGGGAACAAGGTTTGCATTTGCTGAGCTAAGATCTGATATAAGCAGTGAGGTTAGGTTTCAGTGTAAAGGATGTAGAGTGGGTGCTGGAGGGAGAAGTGAAGGGGTAGCTCTGTGTCTTTTTTAGTTGATTTATGAATAGAGTTAATGAAGAAAGTGTTAAGAAGTCTAGCAGTTTGTAAGGCAGAGCTGTTTGGGGAGGCATTAGGTGTAGAGGGTTTGCCTGGGTTATTGGAGTGGGAGTGTAATTGTGGGTTTAGATAGAAATTGACTTTTTTTTTTTTTAAGTTGCATAGTTCTCTGTAGCACTGAAAATTGAATGGGGATTTGTGCTTATTCCAGTTTTTCCAGGCACTATCTCTCTTTTGCATGAGTGAGTGAGTGTCTTGAGTTACCAGAGTGCAAAGTTAGATTTAATTTGAAATTTTCTGATAGTTGCTAAAGAGTTTAGAGTGTTTATAAAGATGGTGTTGAATTTTAGGACAGATTCAAGGGAGAGATTATGAAAGAAGGACAAATTAATAGCGGAGTATTTGATTAAAGGTGCCGGGGTTGAAATTAGACAGTTTGTGACAGTATTTGTAGTAGTGGGATGTTATGTGATCCTATCTCGCCTACATTCTGACTGATGACTCGGCACGCTTATGCCAAAGAGCGAAGTCTCTTATTGGCTGAGCTTACTATATCCCAGGATGCACCGCTACCAATCCCCCAGATCTCGTTTGCCGCTAACAAGCGAAGACGTGGTCTCGAGCTGGCTGAGCTAAGTAGTGCTTTTTTCACTTACTTTCCTGTCAGGAATTTCCTAATTCTTCAACAAAAAGCTGTTTTAACAGCTATATTGTGTTTTTGTGTTTGAGTGAGCATTTTCGGTAAAGTTTTTGTGTAGTGAATGCGTTTTTTTCTGACCAGAGGTCCCCTTTCAGTTTAAGGGCCTTCCCCTGTCAGTCCGTTGTGGTTTTAGTCCCTTTTTATTTAGGGGTTTTTGGTTTGGTTATTCTTGTCTATTTGTGACAGCCTTTGTTGTAACAAAAAAAAAAAAAAAAAAAAAAGGAAGACGAAGAAATTTTTCTGTCTTTGTTAGTGTGTTTGGTTGGCTAGTTACACTAAATTGGCATTATGTCACAGGCTCCTAGGCCTTCAGGATTTAAAAATAAACTTATATTAAAAGGCCTTATAAAACCCTCTTTTGAAGAGGCATTAGCTTCCTCTCCTTCTCCTGCTAAAAAGAAACGGGCGTCGGCTCCGACCAGTCCGTCGGAACCGACCGCCAAAAGACATAGGCAGGCTTCTCCTTTGGCTCCACGGACTTCGGAGCCGAGGGCGGAACGGTCTGCCTCGATGCCTCCAGCCTCGACTCCTCTGGGTTCGGAGCTGACGGCTGGGGCATCGAGAGGCGAGTCACCTTCATCGGCTCCACTGATCTCGGAGCCGATGAAGGTTGTCCGCTCAGACACTTCCTCCTCGGCGCCGAAGCCCTCTTCGGCACCGTCGGAAATTGGTTTGGACACTCCTTCGGCGCCGATAATTGTTGAGTCGATTCGGAGCCGGTCCCCTAGTCCCTTGGAGCCGTTGGAGAGGCCGACTCGGACCCATTCGGTCTCTTCCAGGTCATCAAGGATGTCTGATTCGGACATAGACAGGGTGCTCCAAAGACTTTTCCAGTCCCCAGTCTTTCAGAAATTTGTTTCGGCTCTGACCCAATTGGCTTCGGAGCCGATAGCCCATTCCATTGCCATTCCTCCTCCGACCGCTTCGGCTCCGTCGGAGCAGGTGCTAATGGAGCCAGTGGAGATCCTAGGGTCGGCTCCGACCCTTACTCCAACCCCGGCCTTCGGGTCCGAGTTTAGCACACGGACTTCTTCGGCCGGACCCGGGGGTGACGTTTCGGGACCAATGCTGTCGGTTCCAAGCCTCCCTCTTGGTGCTTCGGCCGCGGGACTTCCGTCTGCTGTCATGGCTCCGGAGACTGGACCCTCCCAGGATTCTGGGGGTCCGGCCTTCAGAGCTATGAGGAGTGCCTTGGCCAAGTCTTCTTCGGCCATCTCTACGGCTTTACAGGCACCTTCCCTGGGCATGGAGACTGGGTCTTTGGCAGTTCCCCTGTCTCTAGGCAGCGGAGCCCCGGGGCCTGAGGTTACCCCCACTGGGGGTTCCCCTCCTCCTGAGGGTCTTTCGGAGTTGTCTTCGGAGGAGCCCCCAAGGAAGAGATCGTGCAAGAGGAAGCACGTGGACTCCCCCGATGAGTCTCTTACATCGGACACTGATCTTGATGATGCGGAGGGGTCCCCAAAGTCGTCCTCGGATGATGTCTCATTTGCAGACATTCTAGAGATCCTCAAGCAACGAGGCGGCTGGAATTCCAAACCCCCCTCCGCTGATGAGTCGGTGTTCCTCAAGGCCTTCGGGGCTCAGCCCTCCGCCTCCTGGGTGTCTCCACCCTTCGACGAGCTCCTGGATTTGGTTTGTCGGAGGGCGTGGGAACATCCAGATACTGTGGAACCAGTGCCTTCTCGCCCTAACAAATTTTTGTCTGCTCCACCCGAGAAGGAGTTCTTAACTAAAGGTGTGGCTGTAGATGCCATGGTGGTGGCATCTGCTACCCAACAGGACTTGGCAGAGGCTTCAACGTCCGTCCATCCTCCTAATAAGGAGTCTAGGAGCATGGACCGGTACGGGAAGCGCACCCTGACTTCAGCGGCCTTTACTCTGAGGTCCCTGAATTATTTGGCACATTTCACCAGACTACAGAGGGATCTGGTCAAGGAGCTCTCAGACTCCCTCTCAGGTAACCTACCTGAGCAGCTAGCCCAGTCGGTTAGCTCTCAGTTGGCTATCCTTACCTCGATTTCTAACTCGTCCATGAGGCTCATTTCATATGCGGCCGAAGGCGGCAGAGCTGCAGGCACAGGCGTGGCTCTATGGAGACAAGCCTGGCTCCGTTTGTGTCATTTCATGGAGGCCTTCAAGTCTTCCTTTGCCGACGCTCCCTTTGATGGGTCCTCTTTGTTTGGACCCAAGGTAAAAGTCACTCTTACCCGCTGTGAGCAGGAGGGAAAGACTTTATCTGCCGTAGGAGCACGTTATTCCACTCCCTTTCGGCCTTATCCCAAGGCTAAAAGAGGAGGGAAGATGTGGTTCCGCAAATCACAGAAATTCTTTCCTCAACAGCAGGAAGATTCCCCTTCCAGAGGCAGAGGACGGGGAAATTTTTCTGGGAGACGCGGTCCCAGAGGCGGCAGAGGCCCCCGCAACACTGGAGACCGCGAGTCCTTTCGTGGCTCTTCAGCCTCCCACACTCCATGAGGGATTGCCCGGCTGTGCTGCTCCGGAGCCAGTCGGGTGCCATTTTGCCAAGCACCTAAAAGCCTGGGAGGCTATTATTCAGGACAGATGGGTGCTTCGGATTATTGCCGGAGGTTACACCATTCCCTTCACACACTCACCCCCACCATCCAAAAAAAACCCGGACCCACCCAGTCAAAGGGAAATTGCAGCCGTAGAAGCTTCAAAGCTGCTAGAAAAAGGAGTCATCCAACCGGTCCCCACAGACCAGATCGGATCCGGAAATTACTCAAGGTTCTTTTTAGTGCCAAAAAAGACAGGGGACCTGAGACCCATTTTGGATCTCAGCAAACTAAACCAGTCCGTCATGAAGTCCAAATTCCGAATGGTCACTTTACAATCCATTCTCCCATTGTTAGAGAAAGATGTTTGGATGTGCTCCATAGATCTCAAGGACGCCTATTATCACATACCGATACATCAGGCGTCCAGGAGGTATCTGCGCTTCAGCCTGGGAGACAGTCATTTCCAATTTTGTGCACTGCCCTTTGGTCTCACCACAGCCCCCAGGGTGTTCACCAAGTGTTTGGCAGTAGTGACTGCTCACCTGAGGAGTCTCGGATTCCAAGTGTTTCCCTATCTGGACGACTGGCTCCTGACTGCCACCACCAGGCATCTACTACTAGAAAACCTACAAGCCACCATCTCCCTGGGTGTTTCCCTGGGAATTACATTCAACTGGTCAAAGTCTGTCTTGCTGCCTTCTCAGCGCATAAAGTTCATAGGAGCAGAGATAGACTCAAAATTAATGCGGATCTTCCTTCCTTCCGAAAGGATACAAACATTACAAAATCGGGTCCGAGCCCTGCTTCTAAGATCCAAAGCCCCAGCCAGGATGGTCCTGCAACTTCTAGGTTCAATGTCTGCCACTGTTCTCCTAGTTCCTCTGGCAAGGTTGCACATGAGGATTCTCCAGTGGCTATTATCGACACAATGGTCTTTTCAAGATCTCCCCCTCAATCATCACATACTGATTACAGAAACGTGCAAACGGGACCTCCGCTGGTGGCTTCTGCCATCCAATCTGAATCAGGGAAGACCCTTTGTTATACCCCCGCCGGTGGCCACCTTGACTACGGATGCCTCCCAGACGGGTTGGGGGGGCATTGTCTGGGCAGGTCAGTTCAAGGTTCTTGGCTTCCCAACGAAACATCTCTCCATATCAATGTGTTGGAAATGAGGGCTGTACTTCTGTCCTTACAAGCCCTCCACAAGTTTCTCCCTCAAGGCATTATCGCCATCCACACAGACAACATGTCGGTAGTCTGGTATATAAACAAACAAGGAGGGACCAGATCTTACCCCCTTTGCAGAGAGGCCATGAGGGTGTGGGAATGGGCAGTGGCTACCAAGCGCTTCCTGGTAGCGACCCACATTCCAGGCAAATCCAATGTATTGGCAGACAGACTGAGCAGGACTATTCTCTCTCCTCACGAGTGGTCTCTGAACGAAACAGTAGCAGCTCAGATTTTCAAAAGATGGGGGATTCCGTGCTGCGACCTGTTTGCAACACCACGAAACACGAAGTGCAAAAGGTTTTTTCCTTGACCCCGCGTCAAGGGGAGACAGCTACGGATGCTCTAGTCCAACCTTGGCCAACAGGACTGCTTTATGCTTTTTCTCCGATTCCACTCCTCCCCAAAGTCATCCAGAAAGCTTCCCAATTGGGGTCCACAATGATTCTAATTGCTCCGTACTGGCCTCGTCAGGTATGGTTCCCCTACCTACAGAAATAAATATACTCTGGACGGTCCTTGGTTCTTGGACCTAATTCCGGACCTTCTGGTTCATCAGTCGGGACAACAGCACCAGTCCCTTCACACTTTGAAATTAACAGCTTGGCTCCTCCACTTCCGACTATAGTCAGAAATCACACCTTGGACCCGGAAGTTATTCACATTTTATCTTCAGCCCACAAACCCACCACTAAGAAGTTGTATCACAGTAAGTGGAAGAGGTTTGCTATCTGGGCTCAACTCAGAGGATTAGACCCTATTACTGCCCCGATACCAGAGGTCTTGAAATTTTTGACATCCTTGTTTAATCAAGGATCTTCAGTCTCTACTATTAAAGTCCAATTAGCAGCTATCTCCAAATTTCACGATTCCACAGACCCACCGTTGATGAGCAGCAGATTATGTAAAACTTTCATGAAAGGTGCTGTGCTTTTAAGACCCCCAGTTTGTCATCCTGCGCATCCGTGGGATCTTGATTTGGTACTTCGTACCTTAACATCTTCCCCCTTTGAACCGGCTGCTACATGTGAGTTGAAATATCTGTCTTGGAAAACTGCCTTCTTAATTGCAATTACCTCTGCAAGAAGAGTTTCAGAACTTCAAGCCCTATCTATCAAACCACCGTACTTGATTTTTCACAAGGATAGAGTATCACTTAGACCTAATCCATCTTTTGTCCCAAAAGTTTGCTCTAATCTCTGTCTCCAACAATCTTTAGAGCTACCAGTTTTCTTTCCAAAATTTTCAAACAAAGCGGAATACACCTTCCATACATTGGATGTTCACAGGCAATTGCGCTTCTATCTAGATCGGACTCAGCAAATTCGGAAAACAGATCAATTGTTTGTTTGTGTCCTTTTCAGATAATAAATTGGGTAAATCCATCACTAAAGCTACTATTGCCAAATGGATCAGAGATTGCATAACTCAAGCTTATTCCTCTTCAAATAAGCAACTTACAACATCTGTCAAAGCTCACTCTACTAGAGCTATGGCTACCTCTATTGCATTCCATTCCAAGCTCACTATTTCTGAAATTTGTGCTGCGGCTACTTGGTCCAACCCGCACACTTTCATTTCCCACTATAAATTGGATGTGGCATCTAAAGGACGAGCATCATTTGGTTCCACGGTACTCAGGAGTGTTTTCCAGTGAGCCACCCAGGATTTAGGTGCTAGGGACGCTGTCCCATCAGTCAGAATGTAGGCAAGATAGGATCACATAACATCTTTTAGTTATGTACTCACCATAACTTCAGATGTTTGGGATCCATCTCGCCTACATTCCTAATACCCACCCTCCTTCCCCCTGCCTTGGAGATCAGAAGAGATTGAACGGTTTGGGTTCTACTGTTTTTTATCTTGTATCATCTGTCAATGTTGTATAAGCAGTGCATGCGTGTGTGCATGTATGCGGACAAACTAGATCTGGGGGATTGGTAGCGGTGCATCCTGGGATATAGTAAGCTCAGCCAATAAGAGACTTCGCTCTTTGGCATAAGTGTGCCGAGTCGGAGCCGAGGATCGGCTCCGAACCCATCAGTCAGAATGTAGGCGAGATGGATCCCAAACATCTGAAGTTATGGTGAGTACATAACTAAAAGTTTTGGACCATTGATGGAGTGTCACTGGCTAGAGATAGGGAGGTGATCACTTTGGGAATTAGGTAGTGTAGAGGGTTTGTGGTAGAGGTATGGGCGAGAGGTGAAGATCCAGTCAAGTATAGTGCTAGAGTCAGAGTGTATGTTTAGGTGAGTGGGGGTAGTGATAAGTTGGGAGAAACCAAAAAGGTTAATGCTGGCATTTGGAGAGACAGAGGACAGAAAATTCCAGTCAATGATGACATCACCCAGTATAATGGTTTCAGAGAAAATAGACTGAGATCCAGGAGAGAAAGTGTTCAAGGATAGGGCTGTAGTTACCTGTGGGTAATATAGATGGTAGCAATGGCTATCTTTTTATGATTATTCAGTTTGCAGTTTAGTATGAGGACTTCAGCTGGGTGAAAATTAGGTGGAGAGAAAGATAGAGGGTGAGTTGGTCAAAGTACAGTATTGCTATACCTCCCTCTTTTTCACGGGTCTATCCTGATGAAAGATATAGCCAGGGAGTAAGATTTAATTGTCCGAAAGATAAGGTTTTAGCCATGTTTCAGAGATAGTGAGAATGTCAGGGAAGTGAAGAGATATCCAGGAGTGTAGTTCAGTGACTTTAAGCATACTTTGATTATTGAGAGATGGAGTAGTAAAGTATTTGGTCGCAGAGAAGGTGCTAGTCTGAGAGGAGGAGCATGGGGGAGGGAGTAATGGATTGTGTACAGAGACAGGAGTTGGCAGGGGGATAATGGATTGTGTACAGAAAAAGGAGTTGGAAGTTGGTCCTGGACTGGGGTGAATGTCACCTGAAAGTAGATTGTTAAATATAACATATTTTAGACTTGAACGGAAGGGGTTAAAACAGAGACACTTTGGCTTAATTCTGAAAGGAAGAGAGGGTTGTGGAAATAGTTGTATTTTAAATAGGTGAGTGTCGTCGTGGCAGAAAAAAGCAGGGGTTATAAGGAAAGAGTATGCTGGTGAGAGATGTGTTTGTGGGTAGGTAAGTGTGGGGGTAGGGTTGTTGTAAGTTAGTGTGATGGTATAAGGTAGAAATACAGAGAGAGAGAGAGAGGAGAATTGAACAGAGGAGGAGATGTGTAATGGTGTAAAATAGGCTAAAGATAGTCTGAGAATTGTTTGCAGAGTGATATGATGTGGGAGGAGAGGGTTAATAGTACTGTTGATATAAAAAGTTAAGAAAAGAGTATGGAGGTAAGGTTAGGCTGATTAGTGGGAGTTGTCTAGGGTTGGGAGGAAGATAAAGCCAGTTGGAGGGTTTGGGATAAAATAGGGAGTGACCGGAGGGAGTGGTTTGGATGGATAGAGACTAAATGTAGGGTAAGTGGGGTGGGTGGGAATGAGGGTAGGATATGATAGGGGAGTGGAGTGAGCCTGAGCGTAGCAGGCAGAGCTAAATTTAGTTGTTTTTTTTTTTTTTGTTTGTTTGTTTTTTTGTTTTTTTTGCACTCTGCTTATCAGTAAGTAGTTCCAAAAACCCTTGCGCTGGATATGGACGAAAGTAGAAAGGTCAGAGAGAGTAGACTGGGGGAAAAATAGGATTAGGTAATAATAAAAAAGTATATTTAGGAATAAAGTTTGGTCTTCCATTAGGGTAGTTTGAGCACTCGAGCAGTTAGCTCTCCTTAAATTACTTGAGGTAAGCCAAGGGGGCAGCTTAGCAGGCAGGTCTTTTTGGAGAGGCAGGGGTGAAATAACACTTGGTCTCCCGTCAGGGTAGAGGCAAGCACACTACATTTCAGCAGCTAGGACGAGGGGCTGTTACAAGGACTGAAGTTAGTATGGATTGAAGATTTAAGACATTACTATTTCTGTTATGTCAGTGTTGGGTGATACCTAGTCATAAGAACATGTAATGAGGAAAAAAGTCATCATCATTCTTTTTACTGTTGCTTCTTCAGTTTGAAACAAAATCTTTTTTTTTATATATTTTTGTGTGTGGTGTCTCTTAGTTTATTACAGGCCTTGGGTATAATTGCAAGCTGTTCTTAAATGCAATATACTGTAATGCATAGGAAGGCAGCTCTGCCAGGACTCATTTGGGCTAAGTTTATATACTTGCAATATAGTAACTGAAGCACGGAGATGGCATTCTGAAGCACTGGGCTCAAATTCCTTAATTTCACATGACTAAAATAATCTCTTTACTACTGCAGTATATGATCTAAGTGTATATACAATGGTTGATGCATCAAAATGCTTGTTTCAGTAATGTAGTACTGTGGACTCTTTTGGATCACTACATTGTGCAAATTAACCATTACACCTACTTATGTCACGATATTATTGCTTGTTCAGTTTTGAGAATCCGCAGATATTACAAATACTTTGAATACATACATTGTGACTTCTTTTCATTTCCTTTCAGATAAGAGAACAGACCCGTGGTTTTTGGTGTACTCCCCTGTTCCTGTGTCACTGATATTTATTTTATACCTTTCCATCACTAAGTTTGGACCAGGGTTCATGAAGGAACGAGAACCTCTAAATTTGAGAGTTGTACTGATTGTCTACAATTTTGCCTTGGTTTGTCTGTCAGCATACATGTTTGTTGAGGTAGGAGAAACCATAAGTATTGCATTTGACATTGTTTGCAGATTTCTTTTTTTTTGTAGGATAATGCTTGTAGTATCTGAGTGATTCTGGATTTAAAAAATTATAGTTTGAATAAATTAAATTACTTCATATTCTTCAAAATGTAACTAACTGAATTTATTGTTTGTGTACTGCAATATAGGCTTTAATTTTAAACATAATTATCCCTTAGCTGATTTGTTTCACAGTTCATTTGGTAGAACAACCTCCCTTTCAGCATGCTGTGTTTTGTCATACCATGCAAGGTCTGAGAACAAATGAATGATGGCGGTAAAGTGCAGTACTGTTGGAGGAGGGTGGAGAATATATAGTCATGGTTACTTTTTATTCACATGACATCAGGTAGGGTACCTTCTACTTGCCTTTGATGCTGTCATGAGGAGATCTGTTTAATAGTGAAAATAAAACTTTGCCTGGGATTCAATAGTGCCTACACTAAGTGTACAACGTTCCGAGTGAACAGACAACAAAGGCATAGCTCACACTTTCTTCCTCCTAATTTTAGTTTTCCTACTGATTTTCTTTCAACTTTAAATATTGGCAGGGAATCATAAAGGTTACCACAAAGTGTAGACTACATGTAAACATAGTATAATATTTCTTGAGTGACTAGAAACCAGAAAAAATGTGGTAGGAATGTTCTTGAATACATACCGTGTACATTTAGTGTAGTCTTGATTGAATGTGGCCCAGTGTACTTTATGCGTGTGCAAGACATCTTCAGGGACCGTCACTGCAATCACAAATCATAACATTTGAGTAAAACCCACCTTCATTGTGTCATTTTTCTGAGCAGGAATTTGCAAAAGCAGTGGTTCGTTCCCTGTGAGATGCTAGTGTGAGTATTGCACTGTGCAAGCAATGTTGTAGGCTGGTGCTTGTCTTCCTTGTGTCCAACATTGCTGAAAGTGCTGTTCAATGCATTCAGTTCAAGTATTACTCTTTTAATTTACAAGAAGAGTTTTTTTACTGCACAGTATACCATTTTTGTACTAGTGACTCATTTTTTTTTTTTTTTTAATTTAAACAGTTTTTTCATTATGATCATTAGATTTGTCAGTGGAAATTAACCCAACATCAAATGCAACTTGGCAGGCAAATAGCCCTTAAAGATTTACATTTACAGCGTGTTTTTTTATAAGCATTCATTATAAGGTTAAACATTGTGATATTTATGGTAAACTTAATTAGGGGACCGTGGAGGATGCACAGAGCATTAGCTTTTGTTTTGACAAGAAAAAAAAAAACTTGAAATCAAAGACATATTTCATGGAGATAGCTTAGGAATGGAGGAACATAGCAACAATACCAGCTAAGTGATCATAGGGACCATGCAAGACCTTTCCACACTATTAAGTAGGCACACTTAAAAGTTCTTAAGTGCATGTCAGGATGGCCAAGTGGTCTAAAGCGCCAAACTCAAGGATTAATCTCCTTCCACAGTTCATGGGAATTCTGGTCTCTGCATAGAGGCATGGGTTCATATCCCACTTCTGACAGGTAATTTACTAGAGGGAGGTTGGCATAATGGTGAATGTATTGATCTTATAGACACAAGGTGTAGGGTTTGATTCTCACATGAGGTAATTGGCTAGGCTTAAAATCATCCACAAGGGCAGCTAGCCTAGTACTAATCTATGAAATTATGAACCAATAACTCCCTTTACGAGTAATTTAGTAGTGCCAGCCTCTCAAAATCAAGCAGGGCCATACATGTTAACCTTTGTGTAAATTTGTCTCTACCCATCCAGTCATCAAGAAGCCTCAATGGCAGGCAAAGTAGTACTTGTTTATTTGTTGGTGTAAATTTAGTTCCCTAATATGGATGTCTGTAGACTCACTTGTTTTATGAAGAGATAGAAGGTCAAATAAGATTGGGTTTTCCATGGCTCAAAAAGTGAGATACAGGTCACCTTGAGCATCTAGTAGGCTACTGAGTATAAGAAGTGTTGTTTTAATCTATCAAGACAGTTGAAAGATTTACGGCCTTTAATTTTATTTTTTTGGTTAACAATTGTTGAAGCTTTTCCAGTTGTGATATGTCTGGAGTTGCTTATACAAAAAAAGGGCATTGTATTTGATGATTAGTCTGAGAAAGGAAGAGTACAGAGATAGGTTGATTTATTTGAATCTTGAAGATATTCTCTTAGAAATTAACTGGGCCATACAGGAGGATTTTCTGACTATCGTGGAAACATAATTATTGAATGAGAGACTGAGAGAGAGAGAGAGAGAGACAGTCCATATAAGTAGCCAGGTCTGTTATGACCGTGTCTGTTTCAAGAGGAGTACCACTTGTAACATTCAATGTGGGAACAACTTTTTTGCCGAATGCTGCTGTACTGCACTTTTTTTTTTGTGTTTAGCTTTAGATTGTTTTCAGTACACCAGGCATGTGTATATTCCAGTCCTCTCTGTAGCAGTTTAGTATCGGTGCCTGACTGGATAACAATGCCCAGCTTGCTGCCATCAACAGACTTGGTCAGCCATACTTTGGGTACCAGCAATTTTCACTATCTGGGGTCTGTTGCCTAGCCAGTTTGCAGTCGAGCAAACAGTGTAGGGATTTACATTAAGTTTAGCTAACTTTTCAGTAATATCAGTATGGGAGAAAAAAAAACCTTGGCCAGGTCAAGATAAACATTATGCACAGAGTGACTACTATCCACAGCCACTGTACCCTTGTCAGCAAAGTTTAGTAGAGTGACTAAGCAGGACATGCCCCTCACAAAACTAAACTGAGTGGAGTCTAGATTAGTTAAGTTGCCATATCTGCATAAATGAGTTCTGCTGTGATATGTTCATAACTGCATATACAGCTAGTGACGCTGAGAGGCTTATAATTACCTGAGTCTGTTGAGGGGCCACCCTTTTGTAGAGGAGCCAAGGTTGCTATTCTCTAGGCATCAGGGACAGGCTGAGGTTGTACTGTTTAAGTAAAGGCCTTATATAGTGCATACTTGGCACTGATGAGAATGTAACCTGGTATATTATCTGGTCACCTAGAAACTTTAGTTTTAGCCTTCAACACGTATTTTAAGACTTGTTCCAAGGTGATTTCAGGGGAAACTAATTTTTCAGGCATAGTGGTTGCAACAGTATGAGCAGACCAGGTAAAGTTAGACCTAAATTTGTTTGCTAATAGTGGAAATATGTCTGCTAATATACTGGCTGGTGCTTAAAGTAAGGTACTACCCTCTTCAAATTCTGGAACATTTCCCACTACTTATGTATTAATTTATTTAATCCTCTCAGCTGAACATTGTGACCCCAGGACCTCTGTCAAACCTATTTCACTTGCCTTGTGTCTAACCAGTGTTCATGGTGAAGAAATCAGGGCCGCTGGGGCCGCGTCGTACTGCTGCTGGGCTATGCTGTCCTTTAATTTCCCACCCCATACACACATTGGTATCCTCATATGGGTGCGGTATGCAATGGTCATCAATGCTGCTGACCCTTCACTTCCATGAAGGTCTTGAAATCAGCAGGATATTCTGACTGCCCCTGAGAAGTACAACACACTGCTGTCTCACTGGTCTCCACCAGGGGGATCAAGGCATCTGTGTGCCCCATGTGTGTGTACCTTAACTTCTCCACAGGGTGGGCACACCCATCCTACTTACATTCTTTATCAGTTTCCAGAGTTGATAATCAGTCTCAGGTTGCCTGGGCTGTAGCCATGGGTTTAGCCTTTTAGCCTCCATTGCAGGCTCTTTTACGTCTACTTTTGAGACGCACTTTTCCTCAATGACTGTCATTAACAGGAACTGAAATTCAGTAGTTTTCATGGTTTGGCAGGTTGTACTGATGTGAATGTCTGCAAGATATACAGTCAAGCAGACTTCTTCAGATGATGGAAAAGATGAAGGTATTTACAAGGATTGTTTTTTCAGTTAAGAGCCTGACCCATGGATTTCCATTGTGGCCAGGCAAGGCTAGAAATACCTTCAGAAATTATGGCTTGTTAGAGGAGATTGTCCTGACTTCTTTTGAGAAAGTTTGGGGACTGATGTTAATCCGTATGATGACTGATAGAACAGTTCACGCCTAAGTCAATGCCTTTGAAGGCTTTAGGGAGAAAGAAAATCAGAGGGAGAGACAGAGAGAGAGAGAGAAGCCCTTCTTCTGTTTCCTGAAAAGTGTGCGCGCACCTTTTTATCTCAGTGTTTCTCCCATCAGTGTATCATTTCTGACTGTGAGGACTTTTTGCAGTCTCCTGAGATTCAAACACAAAAACCTCCATTTTAATGACACCATAAACAACATAGGAGAAAAGCATAATTTCATATTTAACCTCTGTCAGAAATGTATTCAACAAAGGCTAGATTTTAACAAGTGCTAAAAGTCCCAGAATCTAAAGGGTGGATTTTTCTTTCTTTCAAAATACTCCAGAATTCATGGACTAAGAAATAGAAACATTGCAACTCTTGGTCACCAGCTTATGTATTATCTCATCTGATATACAAATTTGATAAGTAGAACCATTATCCTTATATAAGTCTAAAATCGGATCCTGCTAGCCTACTTTACCTTTAATTTCAGATCCTTCTGGGATATTCTCTGTATCTCTAGAAATTCTACATTTTGCCAGGCAATAGCAACTGTTTAGAGTAGACAGATTTGATAAGAGGGTTTATATTTGTAGTGTGTTGACACTTGGACCTCATAAACATTTATCACGCATATTATCCTGTCCAAACACAGCTTTATCTGAAATGCAGAACATTACAGAAAGAATGGATTCAAAGGAGGAGAATTTAGTATCTGATTTTTAGGTTTTCAGACATCAGTGTGTAGTACTAATTCAGTTGATGCTGTTGATAGAGCTGTTATGACTATTATGGTCATATGGAGGCATGCCTAGTTGTTATCAGAAAACTTTCCGGAGGATATTAAAGCTCAAATCATTAGTGTAGCTATTTGATATTCTTACTTCAAAGCTGTTAAAGTCTTTGAGGGAAAAACAGGGAAGTCAAGGAACAGTAGCAGGAAGAATACTTTTCCGATATTGTCCTTGTCATTGTCAAGTTTATGGAGATTAAACTTACATAAAGATATGGCAGCTTGTCATCACAATATGGAGATGACTTGATAACTAACTCACATGTGATGGTTATAGAAAAGTCATTCTTGAAAAGGAAGAATGTTTGGATTGTGTTACCTTAGTGCAGTAAAAGGAGGTGTCCCAGACTGGTTTGAAAAAGAGCCAACTGAAGATAGAGTGGGCTCACCTTGTGTTTATGCTTGGTTGAAGAATAGCAGCTGACTATGCCAGGCAAGTTTTGTTTCATTCTGAGACCTTCAAGATCAAAGATCAAGTGTTGATTTTGTTGTAGTGACATGGAAAGACACAAGTGGTGGGAGATATTTTGATAAAGACTAAAGCAGCCACTGTTCACTATGTTTATAAGGAAGTATAGACTGGGGAAACTGAAGTTCAGTTTGTTGTAATCCTGCATTATTTAGAGTATATTTTCTTCAGGGATGTAAGACTTTTATTGACTCACAAGGAGATTTGCTGACTACATGAGAGTATGATTCTCAGACATTCAGGGTAAGTTTTATGAGAGAAGGGAGGTGTAGCAGGTGAATTTGATAAAGAGAATAGTTATTGAGTAAAGTGTTGGCTCAGGCTAGACTTAAAGCATTGACACAGTCAGTTGAACATGAACGAGGCTTTCATGATTTTCAGGACAAGAATAGCACAACATCAGGGTATCAAAAACTTTTCACACCCAGTGGGATGTTTGATTGTTTCGTTACACATTTCTTTGATTACGGACATGATGCTTTGATTATGTTATGAAATGCATGATAGTGTTTACTTACTGAATGTTTATTATTAATATCTTGAAATGTACTTCAAAATTGGATCAATGTTATACTATTCGATGAAAAAATGAATTGGCAGCTAATCTTGTAACAAAGGTTGTATGACCAGGGGTTGTGACTGCTTTTATGTTGGATGGAATTAAATCCGACATTGCAAGACATCTGACAAAGTTGAGTTTTGATTATTTCATACAACGTTAGATGATACTTGTCTACTGAATAATTGCTGATTAAAATCTTAATTTGTGCACCAACACTGGGTCAACAAGGGTGTGATATGTGTTTGGACAAGCATGTAATTCTGCCTGTATAGTAAGGGGTATAACACATTGTTGCAGTTTTTATTATACTGCATGAAAATGAGTTTGATGTGTTATAACAAGTGATGTAGATTATATAAATGTTAGAGAATTTATAATGGTAAGTATTTTAAATGCTACATGATGGGTTTGTAGTGATTTGCCATCTCTTTGGGAGACAAGTGACATCTAGGAATTTTGGTTTCAGATAACAGTGCTGGCTGATGTTCTTCGTGTTTCACTGTTGCAGTCATTACATTTGGGTAATCTGCTGGTAGGTTGCCTTCAGTCGGCCTGAATTCCAAAGTCTTGGGTCCTGCGTCGGTTGCTGTCTTCTCTTCCATGACATCAGGTCGTCAGGGGTATAAAAACATGCAGCCGACGCCATTTTCTTTAGTCTTTCTTGCCGCACGGTGCCCAAAGCAGAAGCATTTCGCAAGTGCCGGTCGGCCGACTCCTGAAATATTCAAGTTTGAGTTTCAGAACCGAAGTCTTCACTAATGCTAAGTACCCCGTTGGGGAAACTTTTTTCTTGCTTTCTACCGATGTCAGAAAAAGTTTCTATTACTTGTGGGAAGCAAATACCTCATAAGGATTTCCATTTATACTGTATTCCTTGCCTAGGCCCTGATCACAACGTGCCTGACTGTCAGTTTTGTGCTAGATTTAACCAATGCACTATTAAGCATCTGTATATTTTTGCATCAAAGTATTTTGGAAACAGATTTAGCTACCCAGAAATGTTGTTGGATAGCAATCCGACTACCAGAGTACATAAAAAACGCAAAGAAAAGGACAGAGAAAGGCAGTCGAGATCCAAAACCGACGACGAAGATGCTCCTAAGCCAGTCTCTGGTTCGCTGGTACTCAGTGAGGCACTTTTGCAGCCCGTGATACCGGCTAACTTCGAGTCGCAGGCCTCTACTGACACCCATGTGGAGTCCGGCATGCCGCAAGATACTCAAGGTACTGGACCGACGGGTGTATCTCCCTCTGATGGGTCCGGAGCCGCTGAGCAGGCACCGGCTTCTGAGGGTGTATTCAGACCTCAACATTTGTATATCAAGCCAATGACAGCTGCAAAATCAAAGGCAAAAGCAACTTCTATGACTAAAAAACGATGCACGAGCCATGTGCACAGGCCTCTATGCCTAAAAAACAGATTATCAAAATGGCTGAAGACCTTATTACCTTGATCAGGGGTACCCATCCCCCTCCAGATAAGAGGCCTAGGCAAGACACTGATTATGAATCTTCAGATCAGGTTTCTATTTCTTCTGATCAGGAATTATCTTTACCTCCCTATGAGGATTCTGATGCTGAGGAGTCTATTCCATCGGCATCTTCTCCTGAGGATTATTCATTTGGAGAAACCTTGCATACTTTGAGGGAGCATTTTCACTGGGAGAGTCAAGACTTCTCAGAATCAAAAAAGAGGCTCAGGGATTTCCTTCTTCTCCCTCAGCACAAGCCTTTGGCCATTCCCCCTGTTTTAGACATTGTGGATGATGTGTTTTCGGAGTCAGGCTTGACCCCTGACTCCTTACCTCCGGCTCCCAGTAAGCCTGACAGATATTGCAGGGTCCCTGACTCACATAAATTTTTATTTAGAAACCCTGCTGCCGATCCTGAAACTATTTCACAGGGACCAAAAGGAGTTAAGGCCTCAACAGCAAAAAATCCTACCCCCTCTGACAGAAATTCAAGGGCACTGGGCAGATGGGGAAAAAAGGTTTATACATCTGCAACCTTGGCAATCAGGGCCTTAAACTGTCAATTTCGTATGCTTAAGTATCAACAACATGTTATGGGATTGCTCAAACAGAAAATGATGATTTCAGAATGTGCAGAAAATAAAGAATTGCAGGAATTATTGCATGCAGCTGAACAAGTTGGAAAGCATATTTTACAATGTGGTTTTGATTCTTTAGAGGCCTCCTGCAGGGCCGCATTTACTGGATCTGTGATTAGGAGGCATGCCTGGTTAAAGGAACAAAATTTGCCTGCTCATGTCAAAGCTAAATTGCTAGATTCCCCTTTACAGCATGATTCTCTGTTTGGTATTAAGGCAGAAGAGGTTTTAAAGAAAATGGAAGACAAAGCTAAGTCTATGCAAACTGTTAGACTTAGCCACCAAGATTCAATAGACACTGGCCTAAAACAAAATTGGTCCTTTTCTGTGTCAGACAGATCTCAAAGGGGCAAATCCAGATGCCCTAAGGGTTCCAGGTACCAGGCGCAAGACTCATACAGGTCAAAGCAATGGGGCGCATCCACCTCCAAATCTGGAGGAGTTCAAGAGCAAACCTACAGAAAGCAATCCCAATGACTTCCCTCTGCCTACACCAAGCACTTATCTTTTGGCAGCACCCATAGGGGGAAAATTAGCACCTTTTTGCTCAAAATTGGCAGTTAATAACCCAGGACAAGTGGGTACTAAACATCGTATCACAGGGATACAGATTCCATTTCCACACTCTGCCAATGGGAAATGGTTGGCCAGATCTGTCAAAAAACCAATGGGCAGAGGCACAGAAACAGGTTGAGTCCCTCATGGATATGGGTGCTATTTAGACAGTACCAGAACAGGAAAAAGGACAAGGTTTTTACTCAAGACTGTTCTTGGTAGCCAGAAAGGACAAGGCCTGGTGGCCAATACTGGATTTATCGATTTTGAACACATACCTGGACATTCCAAAATTCAGAATGCTGACTTTGCAGCAGCTTCTGCCCATGCTGGGCAAGAATGCTTGGCTGGTGACTTTAGACCTAAAAGAGGCATACCTGCATGTCCCAATAAGACAGTCATGCAGAAGATACCTCAGATTCAAGGCTGGCTTAATGCATTACCGATTCTCTGCACTGCCCTTTGGCTTATCTACTACGCCCAGGGTCTTTACAAAGTGCCTGGCACCAGTAATTGCATTTTGCAGACAAAGAAGTATACAAATATATCCTTACTTGGACGACTGTCTCATTCAAGCAGAGAGCAAAGACACTCTTCTTCGACACCTGGCGTTTGTGAAAAGGCTTCTAACATGCCTAGGGTACACAGTAAACGAAAAGAAATCACAACTGGTACCCTCTCAAAAGATAACATTCCTGGGTGCAAGCTTGAATACAACTGTCCAGGTGGCTTATCTCACGCCAGACAAACAAAGGCAACTGATTACTTACTTCAAACTGATGGCAACAAAAACCCAGTCTTCTGCAAGACAGATTCTGCAGGCTCTGGACTTCATGGCATCCTGCATCCTACTAATTCCATATGCAAGACTGCATATGAGGAAACTTCAGTGGTACCTAAAAAGTTTATGGAGTCAACATTTACACAGTCTGGAAACAATGATTCCTCTCATTCCCTGCCTGCAACAGGAGTTTCTGTGGTGGGCAAAGCCTGTCACCAAAACATGGGATGGCCCTTCTGTCTACCCCCTGCCAGCCAATCCTTAACAACAGACTCCTCAGATTATGCCTGGGGGGCCCACATGGCGGGAAGATGCATTCAGGGCATATGGGCACCAAAACAAATGCATCTACGTATCAACCAGAAAGAGATGCTAGCTGTTCAAAATGCCGTAACAGCCTTCAAGGACTTGCTTCATCCAGGACAACTACTGATAAAGATGGACAACACCACAGTCATGTGGTATATAAACAAGCAAGGGAGCACGCACTCGTACCCCCTTTGCAGATTAGCCATGGCACTGTGGGACACAGCTTTGACTTACCAAATGCATCTTCAAGCTCAATTCGTGCCAGGAAAACAAAACATTCTGGCAGACGATTTAAGCAGAAATCTTATGGATCCTCACAAGTGGAAACTAAATCCACAAGTCTTCAGCATAACAGAGAAATGGGGGAGCCCAGACATAGATCTATTTGCCTCTCCTCAAAATTATCAATTGAAAAGATTCTGCACAAGGACTTATCACAGACAAGCATGGAAAGTGGACGTCCTATCCTTCAGTTGGAAAAACCTATCAGTTTGCGCCTTTCCTTCTCTGCCTCCTCTACCCAAGGTCCTCCTAAAAGTAAAGACAAGAGAAGCCAAAGATGATTGCCCCGGACTGGCCCCACCAATACTGGTACCCAATCCTAAGGGACTTGTCTCAATACCCAGCTTGGACCTTGCCTCAAAGACCACAACTACTGTCCCAGCAAAACAATCCGATCCTGCACAATCAACTACAGACTCTGAACCTGGCAATATGGCTAATCATGTAATCATACAAACGATACCTCTCAGTAAAGCTGTGATGGATGTCATTTTGGAAGCCAGAAGGCCTAGTACTAGAATATCTTATGCTGACAAATGGAAGAGATTCTGTGCTTGGAATCAAGCACAAGGAAATGATACAGCAGAACCACATATTCCTCAGATATTACAATACTTAACTGAGATGCTTGACAAAGGCCTATCTTTCTCATCAATCAAAATCCATGCCTCTGCCATTTCAGCTCATTACAATACAGAGCCACTAATCTTTTCTCATCCTTTACTAAAGCAGTATCTTAGAGGAGCCAAAAATTTAAGGCCTCCTAGAAGATCACCATTACCTGCATGGGGCCTCAATTATGTGTTGGAAAAGCTCACCCTGCCTCCATTTGAACCAGCAGCTACCGCTGATATAAAGTTCTTATCATGGAGGACAGCTCTGCTACTAGCAATTACTTCAGCAAGAAGAGTTTCAGAGCTACAGGCCCTCATGGCTGTAGAGCCTTTTATCATATTTTACCCAGACAAGGTGTCTCTAAGGACAAATCCTACTTTTATGCCTAAGGTGGTTTCCAGTGTGGCTTTGGACGTACACAGACAGCTAAGATTCTACTTGAGCAGGACTAAAGCTCTAAGAAAAACTGAGCAATTACTAGTGTCATATGCTACAGGATCAGAAGGAAAGGCTATTTCAAAGCAGACAATTTCAAAGTGGATAAGCCACTGCATCCGTTTCTGCTACTTACACCATGGTAAATCTGTGGCCAAGGGCATTAGGTCTCATTCCACCAGAGCTGCAGCTACTTCAGCAGACTTTCTCAGAGGAGTACCAACCAAAGGCATTCTAGAGGCTGCTACTTGTAGTTCTGTTCACACCTTTACAAAGCATTACCATTTGCCTCTCTAAGTCCAGGACAGGCTTTGCCACTGCAGTGCTGCAGGGCCTTATAGCCGCACCTAATGCTGTTTAGCTCCAGCCTCCCAACCATAGCTTTGGGATTCTACCCAAATGTAATGACTGCAACAGTGAAACGCAAAGAACATAGTACAGCTTTGTATACTTACTATAGATGTAGATGTTTGAGTGTATTCACTGTTGCAGTCCAGGTTACCCTCTCGCCATCCCCCTGTCACTCTACAGTTTATCTTTCCTTCTCTATCTTCTAATAAAGAAAACCAAACTAAAACATAAATGAATGAAAAAACCACCAAGTGCTGGAGCTGAGATGCAAGCAGGTTTATTCTGGTACCTCGGCTGAAAGTAGCCTTCAAAGGAATAACCACTCACATTTTTCTTCATCTTTTGTAATGAAATCCATCATAACAATTAATCAATTAAATAATTAAATGCATCAAGAGGTTTAGAGCTTTAAAGAGACCATACATTAATGAGCCACAGGAGAAGACAAACTAAACAAAGGCATTCAACAAAATAAATGCATATTGTAGGAAATTAACTATATATTTTACAAGTACCTTTGTAAAAAATATGTGAAACACCTTCAGATAGTGAGATTCATTTCCAAATTCAACCCCTTAGGTTTCAAAGTACCAAAAGTTAATATGAACCTACTTTCCAAATTCAGTAACTTCTGTAAAAAGTTACCAGTATTATAAACACCCGGTTTTGCTAATGCACAGAAAAACAAGGAATCCAAAACACCATTATGAACAACATTAAAATGTTCAGAAATTGGACTTTCCATCCTATGATTTCTAATGTCCCCCATGTGTTCCAAAATCCGTATCTTTAACTGATAAAAAAGAACATAGTACAGCTTTGTACACTTACCATAGATGTAGATGTTTGAGTGTATTCACTGTTGCAGTCCAGGTTACCCTCTCGCCATTTCCCTGTCACTCTACAGTTTATCTTTCCTTCTCTATCTTCTACAACCTATGTGGTGTATTTGCTTGTAGATGAAGGTAAAGTTTATATTGATGCAGGTGTATGTAATGTAAATGTTCAAAATCTTAAAAGTTCTTCACCGATTGCTTTAAAATTTTCACACAATGTTGCATTTGAATGCGCACGTGTTTTTATATACCTACTATTATATCGATGTCACACATTGCATTTGAATACGCGCATGTTTTTATATATCTACTATGGATTCTATATATTTGTATACAAGTATGCAGTTTTATATGTTTTATGAGCTATTCTTGCGGCCAAGAACAAAGACATCTACGAACTTAACAATATTATTGAGTCTAACATTCAAAGCTAGCCAGTCACATACAAGTCCGTCGACACTGTTGTGGAAGCAGATGAAGCGGTTAATTATCCAACAGAATTTTTGAATTCACTCGATCTGCCAGGGATGCCACCGCACGTACTGCAATTGAAAATCGACGTGCCAATTATCATGTTGCGAAATATCAACCAGCCAAAGCTTTGCAACGGCACGTGGCTTGCAGTAAAAAAATTAGTGAGCAACGTCATAGAAACAACAATCTTGACAGGACCTTTCAAAGGTGAAGATGTCCTCATTCCTCACATTCCTATGATTCCAACGGATATGCCATTTCAGTTTAAGAGATTGCAATTCCCAATTCGATTGGCATTTGCAATCACCATCAACAAAGCTCAGGGCCAATCTTTAGAATTGTGCAGTTTAGATCTACACACAGATTGCTTCTCACATGGACAATTATATGTTGCGTGTTCTAGAGTCGGCAAACCAGACAATCTCTATATCTGCACAGACAATGGAACAATAAAAAATATTGTATACCCACAAGCATTGTGAAATTAAACATATTAGAAACGTGCACTTTCTCTTTTCTTTCTTTTCCACTTGAATATTTCAGTCGTCGGCCGACCGGCACTTGCGAAATGCTTCTGCACTTTTTCCATGTTATTTTAATGTTCTCATTCTTGTTGTTTTGAACTTTGCAGAAGTAGTTAAGGGAATGGTAAAAGATACCACCTCCAGACAAGAGCAAATTAGGTTAGACTCTTAAAGGAGTGTCTTCAGTGCGTAAAGAACAGCTCAGAGTTTTGTATATCTAACACTAACATGCAGTAACATTTAATTATGGTATGTTTTTAAAAAATGTTTTTGAATAAAACACCATCAGAATATCAAGGGGAATGCATCACCAAAAACTGAATATATCCTCATGAAGTGCAAACAGCTTTTTTAAATAGTAAATGTTACATACATCATACATAAATACGTTAGTTGCAATCATGCCTATCAAAATCCAATATCTATGTCCACGTGCCAAGCTAATGGCAAAATGTAAGAACAGCACATCTGATAAAACAAAGGCCAAAAAACAACATTTAGCTTGAAATTTTGAAATTTAATTGGGGGGGGGGGGGCATCAGTAATCCACCCAAATTAATTATCCACATTTCATTTTCTTCTTTATCCAAACACTGTTCTTTGTCATATTTGTATCAACGCCTGTACATGTGAAAACTGGGGTGAGAGTGAGGGAGGTGAATCCCTGGGAAGTCAGCGGTTCTAATTCTGTTCTCAGCCGTAGGGTGTAGAGAATGTTTGCATGTGCTGGGTACTGGTTGTAGCTCAAGACAGTAATATGCATTTACTTTACACTCTTAGAGTTAATCACGTTACAGTTATTATTAATATTCAGAAGAGTGATTCAGACCAAAAGGTCATAGCTGAAAGAGTGCAGCCCTTGCTCTAGACCTTTTGATTGGTGACAGTCATGCAGAGTTAAAACCTGTACCCTCACACCTACAGTAACAATAGACCTTTGAGTAGAGGTCATTGTAACAGTAAAGCTACTCTCCCACTGTTCCCCTTTTGCTTTATGAGGGGAGAATCCAATAATTTACTAGAAAATATTATGAGTTACCAAAACATTGATTGTTTCAGAGAAAGTAGTACATTTGTGTTTAAATATGCCTACCATAGTAGTAGATCTTTGAGGAATTCACTGTAGCAGTAATGCTTTTCTCCATGCTCCCTGCATTTTTATTTGAGGGGAAATCTTATAGTTTTCTGTAAACTTTAAACAGCGATGGAAGCTTCTTTGGCAATGTTTTCTGTGTAAAAATGCATTTGATATGCTATTGTCATGTTAATTTAACACACAAACATAACCATACTGGTCATAGGGGATTGTTTTGGTTCTTGTTAGATAAACATTAGCATACTACAACCAGTAAGAATGTTGTGAAACATTTCAGACCTACGTTTAGTACCTAACTAGTTAAACAAAATGCAAGATTTTTAAATTATTATTATTTGTAGGATGAAGCTAACATACATATTTCTTCTGTTGTGACATAACTATATTTTACTTCCACTTAATAGTGAAGGGTTGTTCTTGTTAACTGTCATATTGTATATAATCTTGCTAGATTTAAGAATATTTTCCATAGTCTAAGGTTTATACTTGGTATTTCCTTCTTCCTGCCTTATACTTTTATTGACAGTTATCTCAGAGAATTAAGGCTACGTGCTGTTAATGAGCTTCATGCTATACTCAAGGTTTTGATTTTCTCAGTCTGCATTTACCTACTGTGTAATTCTAACAGACAGTGCTATCAAGCTGTGAATGAAATATGTTCCTGAGCATCATTCCACTTCTTCAGTAAAGAAACTAACATAAATGTATAAATAGAACAAAATATGTAAATGAAAGAAGTTATTAAGGTAAGTAGCTTTATTAGGGTGTATTATTATCCACAATTATTCTCTCTCTAAAAAGTATTCTCACTTGTGGCATATTACATATGGACCTTTCTTTTAAGAAGATCTACTACCTCTCTTTAGATACATCCTTCATTTATTTTTCTGCTTATGGTAACTCCGATGTCATGCTTGCCCTAGAAAATTAATTTTAGTTTACAACTATGATTTTTGCACTTAAAATTAAGTGTTCACGTCTATGGTTATAAATAGTTTAAATTTGTATTTAATTCATTTTCTACTTTCCTTTGGTATAGTCTTTATTTGGAAGGTTAGTGCATTTGTATACATGTACTGTCCACACATTGGGTAGAATGTCGTATGTTTCTCTGTAAAGGTCCATTTGCCTACCTCAGCCATTCTTCCTGACCCAACCAATTGTGTAACTTCTATGTATATCCCATGTCACTGCCTTGTGTATAAACATCAGTCCCTGCTCATATGTATTGTTTGTGTGCCCCTACTAGGTTCATAGGTAGGTACTAGGCTATCGGCCCTGGGGCCTATACAAGCCCAGCCAAAAAGGTACCCTGGCTTTTGCCACCCAAGAAAATTATTTTCCTGTGCCACTGTCGAGCAGAGCCACAGAGGTGATCCCCGGGGTGAATTTCCTATTTCCTATCCAATCATCAAGATTTTTCTTGGAGTGCTAATGAGGAGCTTTGTTTGATATAGATAGGTAGTTTATTCCAGAGTATGGGAAGTCTCTGGGACAGGAATCTATCCCTCCGGCATGTTCTGTTTATTGTGGTGACAAGGTTTAGGTCCCTAGAGCATGTAGCTCGGAGAGATTGGGATTTCTTTAAGTGGAGCATGTCCAACAGCTCTGGGCTTGACATAGCTTTGTATGTTAGGCAGAGATCACCTCTGAGTAGGCGATATGCAACGGAGTAAAGCTGGAGTTTTTTGAGACTGTCAATGTAGGGCATCTGTTTGAGGTCGGTAATCCTCTTTGTGAGGTATTTCTGCGGCCTTTCCAGTTGTTGGAGATGTCTTGTGAGGTACATACCAAAAGGGGCGTTGTACTCTACAATGGGTCTAATGAATGATGAGTAGAGGGGAACAATGACCCTTTTTTTTTTTTTCTGGATGAGAAACCTTTTGTGATGAGGTGTGCCACGTAGAAGGATTTCCTGACTACTGTGGCGATATGATCATCAAAGGAGAGACTACTGTCCACCTGTGTCCCAAGGTCTCTTATCACACTTTCGGTGTTAAGTATACTACCGCCTATGTTGTAGTTCATGGGTACAGAGTTTTTACCAAAGGGGATGACAATGCACTTTTTGGCATTGAGCTTGAGGCCATGGCTTTGACACCAGGCATCTGTCTCAGTGAGGCCCTTTTGTAGGATGTCCACATTGTTAGGAGTTTCGATTATGGCTCCTAGTTTGCAGACATCTGCGAACTTCGTTAGCCAAAAACCTTCTGTGTTAGCCTGTACTTCAGAGAAGTAGATACCAAACAGGAGAGGACTCAGGACTGAACCCTGTGGTACTCCACTTGTCACTGGTCTGAAGTCGGATTTGGAGTCTGCTACTTTCACAGTGTGGGTTCCGTCAGTGAGCCAGTTGGCAACCCATCTTGTGACATGGGGATTTATACCTAGTTTAGTGAGTTTATCTATAATTCCAGAGTGGGGGATGGTGTCAAAAGCCTTGGCAAGATCTAGATAGGCTGTGTGAATCAACTTACCCTTGTCTACGGCTTTGGTGACTGCTTCAAAGAAGTCTATCAGGTTTAGGAGACATTATCTGCCTTTTACAAACCCAAACTGGGTGGGATCCAGAGTTTGGAGATTACCAATGTCTTTGTTTATAAGTTCCATGATGATACGTTCCATGGCCTTGCAGACCAGGCTTGTCAGGCTAATGGGGCAGTAGTTCCCGAGGTCCGTGGTGGCTCCCCCCTTGTGGAGTGGGATAACCATTGCTGTGCGCCATTCAGCAGGCACAAAGCCTGAGGTGAGGCTATGATTGAACATGGTACTTAGGTGGGGTGCCAGTTCGTTCTGTAGTTCGTGTAGAACGCAGCCTGGGATGTTGTCTGGTCCCATGGATGCTGTGTTCTTGGTTTTGGAGAGTGTGGTTTTACCTGTGTAGCCGTGATTACAGGAACTTTGCATTCTTCCGGTATAGAGATAGGTTCAGTGCTAACTTTACCCCCCCCCTCACCCCCTAAAGAGCCCATCTGCTAGGATGTTGGCAATATCAGTTGGGTCTGTATATTTTGTGCCATTATTCTGCAACTCAGAGCAGATCTGAGTGTTGCCATTCAGATTCTTGATATAGCTATAGAATGCTTTGCGGTTGTCTTTAGAATCAGTGGTGATTTTGTTTTCGTAACTAGCTTTGGAGGATTTTATCAGGGATTGCAGCTTCTTACTGAGGCTGACCAGGGAGTTCCTCCACTCGTGGGATTTTACTCTCTTTTGCAAGAGTTTCTTCCTTCTGTTGTACAGTTTGTTTATGGCAGGGGACCACCAGATTGGCTTCCTTTTTTTGGAGGATAGCGTCTTGGTTCTGTTTGGGATAGCACGATCCATGAACTCATGTAAGTGCTTATAAAGTGCAATTGTGTAGGATTCAGTAGTTGTAACTGTATTGTCCATCTGCATGGGTGTCATGAAGTTCACCACTTCTGTCTTAAGAAGCATGAAGTTGGCTTTGAGAGAAATTTTTTATTGTGGTTTCCTTAATGGGGGAGGGGTGGAGGCAGGATGGTGGATATCTAGGATAATTAGCTTCGGATCGGACCAATGAGGCATTGACTTCAGGTGTGGAACACCGGTCACTCATATTGGTAATGACTAGATCTAGGATATTGTTGCCCCCTGGTGGGGGTGTGGATAAGCTGATCCAGGGCATTGGAGTTTATGAATTCCAGAAAGCATTGAGCAAAGGAGTTGGTACATGAGTAGTTTTCCCAGTTAATGGTGGGGTAGTTGAAATCGCCCATTATTAGGGTGTTTGGTTGAACCCTAATATTTTCCAGTACATCAAGAAAAGAGGAGTGGGAATCCTGGGGCATGGTGGCGGATCAGTAGAAAGCTACATTTTGGATTGCAGTTTTGCCCAGAGTTAGGTGCACTTGGATAACCTCGGCTGCATTATGCTGAGCAACTAGCCTGGAGGTGTGGATATCTTTAATGAATATGGATACACCTCTGCCTTTGGTGTTCCGGTCCAGATTACATGGCCGAAAAGTGTGGTATGAGTTATAGCCTGGTAGTGCAGGGGTGCTGTCTGGAGCCTTGAACCAGGTCTCAGTCACTGCACAGATATCGATGTACTCCATTTTAAGGAGCGCCTCGAGTGAGTGCATTTTGAGATTTAGACTTCTGGCATTGAGTAGCATCACCCTCAGTTTTTGCTTGCCTGTTCCTGTTATGGTGGTGAATTTGTCATTTGAACCTTGCTTAAAAAGACACTATAGGGGAGGCAAGAACCTTAGCCAGTATCCAGAATCCCAGGGGTGACAGGTGCAGGCCATCTCTGGAAAGCATCATGGTCTGTTGACCATGTCATCCCAGGCAGACAGATACTGGATCCCTTTAGAATGGCACCAGAAGCTTAGCCAATTGTTGAAGTCAATCATTTTGTCCTTGTACTGTGGCATCATTCTGGGTGATGGCAGAATGCTACAAGATCGGAGAGCTCTTCCATGTCTCTTTTCATGTAGTCCAGGGAGGTACGTCTCAGGTCGTTCACACCAACATAGTCCAGGGAGGTACGTCTCGGGTCGTTCACACCAACATGGACAATGACAGAGTCATATTTGTACTTGTTGTGGAGTGACCTGAGTGCGTGGGTTATGTGGCGGATCCTGGCACCCGACAGGCAGCTGACAGTAACCTTCTCCTTGTTTAGCCTGGTGAGTGGGACATCAGTGTGCCTGACTATAGAGTCGCCTTTGACTAGTGTGTTGGGTACGTTGTTTTGCCTTATTGGCTCTGGTTGAGTGGCACACTGAGTCTGCAGGCTGTGTCATTTGGGTTGTGTTGGGGGGGGTGAAGATTGCTTGCATTTCTGCTTTGGAGGGCTCTGTTGCCTGAGCAGATTATTATTGAGAGCCTCTGTGAATGTTTTTGTATTTCTGTGTGTGGATTTTGGTGGTGTAGATTTAGTGAGACTATGTGATGAGTGTGGTGTGGTGCAAGTGTTTACCTTCTCCTCTTGACTGTCAAGTTCAGTCTTGATTGGAGAGAGCTTTACCTCCAGTTTGTCTAGATAAGTGCATCTCTCACAGGTTGTAGTGTTGGGTGGTAGGAGGAGAGGGTTGTCTGTGTACATGAGGCAATTTCTACATTGCCCCAAGATGGCCAGATTCATCAGATAGACAGGAGAAAACACTAGGAGCTGACCCTTGGACATGCCTGAATAAAAAAAATATTTTCCTCTAGATAAGTGAGGAAAGTGAGTACAAGAGCTGTTTTTCTCTAAGCAAGTGAGGAAAGTAAGTACCAAAACTGTTTTCCTCTAGGTAATGAGGAAGGTTGAGTGCTGTAGTAATTAGTAGGTTATTTAGTGCTTATAAGTTCTGAACAAGTGCTGATCACGAATAAACAAATTCAAGTACTAAAATTAAGAATCTGTATCAGGACTAAACTAGTTACAGGAAAGGGGGGAAACAAGTGGAAATGTGGGCTTTTAAATCAGAAAGTTGAGAGAGATGGAAAAACTGCCCAAACGGCCAATAACTACAATTTCTGGGCCAGAACCACTCCTTATGTGGTAGATAGGTTACCTAGTGCTTACCACTCCCAATGATAAGCTAGAAGGCTTCCTTGCAACACAGAAAGCATGGGGGGGGGGGGGCTCAGAAACTTATATACAGTCCTGGATACAGCAAATCTGAATCTGGACTACACTAGTTACAGGAAAGGTATTTTTTTTTTTATTTTATTTTTTTTATATATACAGAAAAGTAGCTAAAACAGCAGTCAGAACAATTCAAATACAGTGCAAGCTAGCACACTTGAGTATGTAGCAATGTTAGACCAAACAGTTTAAAACATGCAATTAAATTAAAAATGACTAAAAACAATGCAGAATTAGTCTAGTAGGTAGAATGAGGTAAAGAGATGGGACTGGGGGGAGTGTCCCAGATCAAATCTACAGTGGGGGTGGGCAACTGCAGAAACCTCCAAATTTAAACAACGACACAGGAATAGGGAGCGTGGGTATGGGAAAACCAACACCTTCAGCAGAGATCTGAAAAACTATACAGTGAAGCAAAAATAACAGTGCACAACTCTGAAGTCAGCCAGCAATTATATAAAATTAGTCAAACACCAATTACCAGTACACAACTCTGAAGTGCCAGAAAAATATACTCAGCTCTGTATATCTCCAGATAGTTTGAAGAGCACTCTTTCAGGACACAGGAAGGCTCCAACAATGATCTACCCTGCTCTCCTTTCCTCCCTTGTTTTATGCCTTTTACTCCTCCCTTCTTCCCTTTTCCATGTACATTAAACAGAGGCCTTTACCTAAAAAAGTGTACCCTACCTTCCCCAATCCTGATTTACCTTACTGTATTCCCAGTATGTGTCCCTGTGCTTGCTGAACTTTTTTCTACTTTCCTGTAACCCACTTTCTGCCAGTTTCCTAGAAGCAATAACAGTGCCCAGCTTGTTGATTACCTGTTGAGATGTTCTTCCCATTTGTTATATTTTTTTTCTTTAAATGGTAAAGTGGTAGCCTGCCACTGTTGGTGGCTTTTCTTGCTACCTGCTGTAGCTGTTAGCTGTTATACACATTCTTAAAAGTGTAACATAATGAGGTATTAGACTGGTCCCTTCGCTTTCCTAGAAAACTCTCTTGGCTGTGATTATCTGCAATGCTTATGTTTTCTTTCCATCTCCTCTACCTCCTTAAAGTGCAGTTTTCTGGCTACTGACATACTCCGTTCCTGCCTAGTTATTCAAACTTATTCTGCATTGCAGTATATTTTCTGTATATGATTCAAGCTGTCTGATGCACTGAAATACATCCATATGAATCCTAACCATAGTCTCTCCACAACTGTCAGCATGTGAAAAACATATATATTTCTTTGACTTATTTTTGTTTTTCATATCTCTTGGATTCTTGTGAGCAACTTGAAGTATGACCACTTTGGTCCATCTTAAAATGAATTTTCTATCATTCATCATGATACATTTATGTTAAGTATTAGGAAGTTTTTAAGGATGTAACCATCCTGCATGGTGGGAGGTTGACATAATGGTTAAGGTGTTTACCTTACAGAAACAAGGTGCAGGGATTGATTCTTATATAGGTTAATAGGCTAGGCTTGCAATGGCCCACAAAGGCAGTTCGCCTAGTACTAATATATGAACCTGCATGTCATGTCTGATTTTACTTGCTAACATGATGGAATAATGGCTAAGGTATTTGCCTCACAGACACAAGTTTTGATGTCTGATTTTATGGCTTGAATTTGTCTGATTACAACTCATTATGCACTGAAATAATACATATTCATGTTTATCTGCATCTCTTCTAAAGGGAGTTTTTGGAAAATGGAGTAAGAAAAATAAAATTAAAACAGATGTCTTCCACTTTGGATTCTCCACTTATTTACGATTGATTGGACGTCAGTATGTAATCTGCTATGTTTTTTCTCATTTTATGTATTTGTATGGGATCACCTTCTTCAAACTTTAATATTTATTTTGTTCCTTGATTTTGATCTGATAAGTACATTTTTGTGAAGTTCACATGTAAGCTTTAATTAACTGATTCAAAAAACTGATGTTATAAATATTTTGCCAGAGAGTCTCCTCTTGGATAATGAGTTGTTCAGTAACTTGATCAAAAATAGTTCTTTTGAGCAGATACAATAACATACGCAATTATCTGGACTGTAGATAGATATGATTTGTCATTATGATGTGTTTACTCTGAGCTGGATTTATTCTGTGTCTGCTCTTGGTATTATTAATTATTATTTATTTTTAATTTTTTTGATTTGTTTTTGTTGGATTTTTCCTGCAAGTATGTTGACAAATGATTACATTTGCCACAAGAATAGCATTGTTTTTCCCTCTTGCTGGACATTTGATTTTACAGGGAATTTTGCTTCCATTTCTACATATTAGATTATTTTGTGCCTTTTTCCTGTTCTTTATTTAATGTGGTAGTGTACACAATTTAGTTGGCTTGCTATAGTGGATGTTAGTCTGTGCATGGACATTCTATTTCTTTCTCTTCCATTCCTTTATCCTGCCTGACTGGCAAGTGTAGAGTTCTTTCTCAGTATAAGAATTCCCTTGCGTACCAGGTTCCTTGAGTTTTCTTCATAATAAACATTGAGATTCAAATCTGAGTTTTAATTTCTCTGTTATCAGTGAAATTAGAATATTGGGCCTGGTCTATCATCTTAATTGATAATCATCTGTTGCTTTGTTATTTCATTCCATTGGTTAAGTTTTTTTTTATGCTAGACTTTGTAGTTTGCTTGAGTACAAAATGATTTGCAAGTTTTAGCTTAATTCACAGAGTTGCTGGGCTAATTCACCATTGCCAAATTTGCCACTTCTAACAAATCATCAACACACCACTGTGAACCACTCCACAAACTGAAATGGTTAGAACTACCCAACTACCTCTCATATACCCAACTCTCATATGCTCACAAACTGATTTTCCAGCCATCCCTCTGCCCCTCACTCTCTTCTACCTTTAAAATGCACCACACACAAAGACATCTAAGATTAAACAATCAAAACCTCATAGAAATTCATAGACCCCTCCACCCTCCTGGACAAAACCTCCTGTCCTTCTCACTAGCACGCTTATGGAACTCCCTTCCTCCCTCTATTCGTACCATTACAAGCCTCCCATCCTTTAAAAAATCACTCCACTCTTATCTAACCTCCACATGGGAATACTCCTGCTCTCACCCTTCATAACCTACTATTTACTCTAGTAACTTTTTCTCTTCTGACTGTCTAAACACCAGGTAGCATTACTCATGGCCTACCTGTATACTACTCTAACTCTGCTCAAAAAGAAAACAAATTATAGATATATCGTTACTCTTGTTACCTGTATTTTTAGCTGTCTCTGCATGTTTAATTACATAAACTGTACAATGTTTAACCCCATCAAATTTATATGTATATCCTCACCTTTGTGTAATCTGTATATGGAGCTTTTTCTCAATGTTTAACCCCATGTAATGTATATGTATATCCTCATCTGTTTAATCTGTATGTGGAGCTTTTCTCCCCAGGACTCCATTGAAAACGGGTTCTTCGAGCCCAATGGACTATCCTGGTTAAACAAATGCAAATAAAATAAAATAAAATAAATAAATGCTTCCTTAATCTCCCCCAAAAGCTGGCCACCTGTGTATGCATCTAATATTTGATTGTGTGGAAAAAATAATGTTCATATTAATATTTCCAACATGTTACTCCTAGGCAGTAAATTATTCCTGTACAAGTTACAGTGACCCTATTTGCACACACCTGACATTTGTGAGGAAAGGTAAAGAAATAATAATCACACTGTCTCCAGTCTTAGACATGATATAGTGGCATATGCACACCTCTGAGGATTAGAAGGAAGTTAAAGAAATAATGACATCATCCATAACTCAACAACCCACAAAGGCTACAGTGATTTTCTGTGCACACATGTGAGCAGGGCTGGTTTTAGACTAGGTGGGCCTCAGGGCAGAGGTCACTACTAAGCTTTTGTCGAAACCCACTTATACAGGCTTAGGTGTAGGGCTGCTAAACCCCCCAGAAGCTGTGAAGGTCTGAGTATTCTGTGATGCATTTTATGCCTTATTTTTTATGTATTTATTTTGAGAGATGACTGTTTAAACTGCGCAAATGACACTAAGGTCAGTTATTTACATACAATTTCTACCAGTTGCCACACATTAAAGTTTTCCAGGTTCCGTCACACAAATCATATTAGTCTTTCAATGCCAAAATAATGAGAAACGGGAATACAGATAGTCATTTTCCTCCATAGACAACCCCACCAATTATACCTGCCTTGTCTGTGAATATCCGATATCAAGTTAAGTAGTCCATTTTACTTCTCACAAATGCACACTACTCCTTCAAAACCAAATAGTAACCAAAGCAAATGACAAAATGGCCAGTTACTTTCATGCAGACATACCAAACCAGCACCCATCGGTTATACCACTAAGTTTAGTTGTTAACAAAAACGTCATGCTCCTCTCCTAATAGTAAGGTTATTTGCAAAGTGAAGCTGTAGAAACATTAAATCTACCAAATATAATTGATTGTTTTTCCCCATACCTCTCAACACTCCCTAATTTTGCTTTATAGTTTTGCCATGGTGTCCCTCATAAAATTTTTTGATTTTCTGGTAAAGTACTAAGCATTACAGTCAGTCAATAATGCCAGAGATTTTGTATTGTATAGAAAATGCAAGTTGATCTGGAAAGACAAGTTATTCTATTAACTTTTAAGTAAATTTTAGTAATATTCAAAATATGTCCATGATTTTTGGTTCTTTGTCCCCCTCCCACACAATCACCCTCATTATTGTTTTGTTTTGCATTATCTTTCTACAAAGTATATACTGGCCAAAATATCTGGTTCATCACTGCCGTCATCTAAAAAAATAAAATACTTACCTCACACTGGCACTGATGGAAACTTCTAATTCTCTCTTCACACCACAGTCAGTCCAGTCACCATTTACATTACACATTAATGTTATGGGCTTTTCTGCAACATCCAAGTATAACATGATTTGAATAGTCATGTAAACTGCAGCACCTCCCTGTTTGGCACCCACTGCAATGTGGGCATGTTTTCTTTAAACATGGCCACCTTGAGATGTTTTCAAATGTATTTATTGCATTGCTGTAAATTAAATACAGACTTGCAGAAAAGCATCTCTGGAAGAATGGATTTCCAGGTGTCAGTCTAATTGACCTGTTTGTAAGGCTGGCTCTGCCCATGATATTTAGAAAGGTTTCTCTGCTAGTGGCCAGAACCTAATTGGATGAGTATTACTTTACTGATCATATTTCCTTTAAGTTTCAATCCCATCTGTGTATTTGTATTGCTTTATGTTGACCACTGCAGTCACTATGAGAAAGATTGAAATATATTTGCCCCTAATTTTACACATTTCTTTTTTTTTTTCAAACAAGAATAAGTAACCAGGGGTGTGAGAGTGCAGTGGGGCTTACCTTACTTCATATCTGTTGTTTTATCTTTGTGTAGTTCTGTAGATGCTGCTGTTGGTGTTTTTTTTTTCTTTGTGGAGTTGTGTCATTTGGTTATGATCAGTCCACTTGCTTTAAGGGTTAGATATGTCATAGTGGCCCATGTCTCTGTTCTCCTTAGATCTCTGTTCATGCTTCCTCATCTGTTACCACCCACATCAGTGCCATCTACAAGGAGAATGGCCAATTTACACTGCTCTGAAGGTGGTTTGAGAAAAGCAAACCAAACTAAACATGGCTGAATTTAGATTCAACCCATTTGGGATAGTACTTGTCATTTTCTTACCTTCTTTTTTCTGTTTTACTTGATATTCTTTTTTTGTTTGTTTTTAAAACAATAAACAAATCAATTATAAAGCAAACAAATAACTATTACATAGGTCCACAGCTGATCAATACATCAAAGTTATAGATCAACAACAATTAGTATTTTAAAAGGAAGTCTTTAAGTATTAAATTTATATGAACGTATAATATTAGAAGCTCTAATCTTTATAGTATGCGATTCACTATTGCAAACAATTTTGCCATACTAATAGTTTCAACACTAGAGGGGCCAACTTTACTTTTCTAACTTTTAATAAGAATAGACAAAAGAAGAGGAACATGGGATGGGTTTTTGGAATTATCTCCAGAATCAGAGCATTAAATAAAATGAAAGATTTAGAAATATTACATCTATCTGACCATAGAGCTTGAATAAAGATTTTAATTCCTTTCTAAAAAGGGAGATAACTTCACATTCATATACCACTTCACATTCATATACCATATGCTTCAATCAGCTATTATATCAGAATCGCATATCCAACATTTAATTTTATACATAATTGTAATTTTGTTAAAAATTTCCAAGTGAAAATTTTCCAGTATAATGAAGATGTAGTTGTAGCTGTAGATTTTAATATTAATGTATTGTATTCCTCAGAGAAGTCTTTATTAATTTTTGAGTACTTCCAATAAGAATTGTCTAAATATGTGAAATTTAACTTAAAAATGTTACAAATTTGTGACAAATGATTTATTGTTCATTACATTATTATTGATATTTATTAAGAATTCTAATAATTTGGGGAACAATTTCTTATCCAGGTTAAATATCATATATGCCTCTGTGTTCACAAAGTTCCTAAATATTTGTAAAATTAACCAATTCTTAGAATTTTGATTTTATTTGGACCTTAAATTTCAACAGTATATATATATATATATATATATATCAGTACCATTTATGCCAGTAAATTAAATTACTTTGTTGTTTCAGTACTAGCATTTTGTTGAAGTTATGAGTTTCTAAGCAGTCATTTGTATATGCAATTGGAAACCTAGAAAGTATTAAATCTTTAATACAATGGTTAGAATATGTAAACCTTTGGAAAACAAATTATATTATTTAAGTAGGGAGTTTGAGAAGAGGGTGTAGTACCGTACGTAAAAATCGTTTAATAACCAGAAAAAACTATTGGGTACTATTTGTTATGACTGGTCATGATATATTTATTATGTACTAATAATATTTCTTGATGTATTTGTTTCCATTTTGAATCCTAAGATGAATTTATCTACAAAGATATAACTTTTACAATTGCTGAAGTAGTAGCTTACAATATCAGAGAATTGTATTCCACCATTATCCACACATTTTCTGTGTCGGTCAGAGGAACTCTTGGTTTATTAGGATGCCAAAAAAGAATATTATTTATCTTCATCAATTTTTTTTCTTTTTTGGTGGAGATAGTACTAAAGATTATAAGACAAACAATATTTAAGGAGAATTACCATCTTAATAATCATTAATAATTCTTCATGGTAAAAAGTAATTTGTTCCAGTTTCTGGCTAAACTTAAAATTTTATCAACAACCTGTTGAAAGTTTGTTTGCATCATTTCTTTACTTATTAGACATAATGGTTATGCCAAGATATTTCATTTGATTGGTATTCGAACTGAATTTAAAATATTTTTGTATGATTTTTTTTTTAATTTTTTATTAATTAGTAATGCACGTTCTAATGAATTTTCTATATTTCCTATTGTTAGTAAAATATCATCAGCAAAGAGTCGAATCTTTAGTTCAAAATATTAATTTATTTTGATACCATAAATGTTCTTATTGGATATAATGCTACTAGCAAAGGGTTTTATAGCTAATGCAAAAGTAAAGGTGATAATGGACAGCCTTGTTTTGTGCCTTTTTGTAATCTAAAGGAATTAGAAGGAAAATAACCTATTTCAACATAAGCACAAGAGTTATTATATAATTTAGAAATTAATGCAATTAACTCAGGTGAGAAATTATACACATTTAAGTATTTTAAACAAGTACAACCAATTAACTGTCAAAAGCCTTAGCTAAATCTAGACTAATGATAGTAAGCTCCTTTTTATTTTAATTGCATAGTCTATTGTTGTATGTATTCTTATTATATTATCCTGTACTTGTCTATTTACAATAAATCCAGTTTGATCATTAATTAGTTTAGGTATAAGTAGATTAATTCTGCTAGCTAAAATGGATATGCAGTGTCTGATTTTGATGGAAGATTACGTGAAAACGAGAATAATACTGAATTTCTTCTGAAACAAACACCTTAATCTGGGATAAAATAGAAGACTTGGAGAATAGATCTAGAAGGAATAACATCAGGATTTATGGGATTCCTGAAAAAGAAGAGGGAGAGAGTATGATAAAATTCCTTAATACCTGGCTGCCTAAAACTTTGAACCTGCCTGAAGCTTTTTCCTTTGGCATCAAAAGAGCACATAGATCACTTTCTAACACATATTTAAAAAAATAAAAAAATATCTTCACCAAGGTCAGTGATCGTAAGATTTTTCTCAAGTCAAGTTAAGGATTTAGTCTTAAAAGCTGCATAGACTAATTATCCAGTTAAAATTGAAAGAAATACTGTAAGATTTGACAATAACTATTCTACATTAGTGATGTCCAAGAGAAAAGCCTGTATGCCATTTGTTAAAAGCATAAAGAACAACAATATTAAAGCACAAATCTTGTTTCCAGCAAAAATAACGATTCATCAGATGCAATGGACTTTTAAAGTCCTAGAAAAAAACAGAAGAAATGGACTGGAATTTTCTTACTGTCTGGTAGCTCATGTATGGCTGTTACCTTCTATATGACTATTACTGTTTTCTGTTTTATGGTATAAAACCAATTTTCTCTACACTTTAGACAGTTTGCTACTTGCTCCTGTCCATCTCATCTTTTCAGGGTGCTTGAAGTGTTAGACACAGTCAAAGGTTTTAGGAAATTCCAGATACGTCACATAAAAAGATCTGCCTCTGTGCACATCCTTGCTGACCCAATCATAGAACTGGACCAAATTAGTACACTATCTACTTGCAGTATTATGAGTTCTGAAATTCACTGAGTAGTTCATTCTGCTCCAGCACTCTTATGTCTTGATTTCATTATTTCTTCCATTATTGTGTCCATCACTAAAGTTAGGCTTACTGATCATACCAAAATTTCAGCAGCCATTCTTAGAATACTCATTGCTCCCTATGCTTTTTTTCAGATTTCATATTGTCCTTTCAATCTCCTCCATTATTATCTCCCCATCTGTCCATTCTTTTCTGCCACTGTACTGCCTTCCTTTTTCTGGCAACTTCCTCATTTGCTTCCTTGGTAAAATCTGAAGCAAAATATTTGCTTAGATATCTCATTATCCTTTTGGATATTTGATTTTCCATTTCCAGTGTAGTTCACCAGTCTCCCTGTCTGTGTTAATCCTTTGCATTGCATATTTTAGGAAGGCAGTCTTATCTGCCTAATAGTTGCTGTTAGCCTTTTCTCCTTTATCATCTTTTGGTATCTTGATGCACTTGCTGCCTTATTTCTAATGTGTATGCATCCTTCTTAGTGATTCTCCTTTTTGTCTATCCAGTTTTTATATTTTTACCCTTTTCCATTATAGCTGCTCTCTCACCTGCTTAACAGATAAAATCTGTGTTTTCTTTTTGTTTTGTAGCTTAACAACCCTTCTTAGTCCCTTAAACTCTCTCCAGATATGACCCCTTTTTATGGTTTCTATATCATTTCCTGTCTTGCCATCTTTCCAGATCTTGGTTTATAAACCCCCATTTTATTATAAGCTGATCTCTCCAATCTCAGAGCCTTTTCAAAGGCCCTTCCTGTTTTTTTTTTTGGCCAGTGCAGACTATGCTGTTGTGTGGATGTTGTTATCCACTGGAATCCTGAATTGTGGATCTCTTACCTCATCTCCCATACAAAGTTTAAGCTTGAAGATTCTTCTTTTCGTAGTTTTAATTTAGATTTTGATTTAGGTCAGATACACAAGTAAGCCTGCTTTCTTTATGCCCACCTTGATTGATGAGATGTTCTTATCCCCTTTTTTTCAGACTGAGATCTGCCATCATAGCCACCTATTTTTTTCCTGTATTCCTTTCTTCTTTTTTGATTGTCTCTTATCCCTCATACTTCAGCTTGGTAGCCCTTAAAGGAATATTGACGTGGCAACTTTCACTTACCATCCCAGTCAGCTTTATTCCAAGGTGGCTTACTTTTACCTTTCATGTCCTTGTTACTCATTATTCTATCACCCTGTTCACTCTACTTTACTTATGTACCGCCCCATTTCTTCATCTTCTGTCACCATTCTTATCATTCTTTCCATTTGCTGTACTGTAGTGTTGCATACCCTGTCTTGCTTGAACACCCTGAATCCCTGTGCACTACCATGTGCCTTCCCCCTTGAAACTGGTCCATGTTTTTATTATCCCACTCACATTAACCTGAATACCCACTCTTATTGACCCCCAATATAGTTATCATTCTACGCAGGCTTTGTGACATAGGCAGCTGATAATCACCGAGACTTCAGTCTTGACAAGCCAGATTGCAAGTCCCCTTGACATGAAAGAGTAAAGGATTGATTGATTCTTGATGTGGAAGGGATACCATAGGAACAAGGCAAGCTTTTTTGCAATTTTTTTATCCCAGTTCTCCCTTGTGACTTTCAAGCCTTTACCTCTATTGGTCTGTCATTTCTCCTGACTTCCATTGTGCTAGGACATGGTGACAGGAAGATGAGAGCTGAGGAATAAAGTTGACATAAAGTAAGGATATGGAAATGTATGTTTATATTCCTCTAACTCCCTCATTGGCTGGAATGTGCAGTGCAATGCTTGCTGAACTGGACTCACTCTGACTGCTCACTTCTGAACATCACTGTTTTCATTAGAGTACATTTGAACTCCTTGGGGTGGGGGAGTGGACAGGTTATGATCCCCAGAGTCCCTAGTTGGAAGATATACAGTTCTGGGCTTGTCCTCGTGTAGAAATCACGTGGTGGTACTTTACTTGCCCTTTGGCCCTGAGTGGGCGAGTCAGCATTGGGCACTCACTCTCATCCCTCCCCACTGGGTCATCTGCCACTCTAGCTGCCAATCAAACCAAGGCAATTTGTGCTGTAGTCAGAGCCTAATCCCTAATGCCATGGAGCAATGTTTTATTAGGCAGGCTTTTTGCCACACACAAGAATGAACAGATACTTGTAGCTAGCTTAAAAATTGCATAACACTTGGTGATTGAACTGCATGGGAAATCTTCTTGTTCAAAACCAAGCCCAGATTCCATTGTAGAAAAGAACCTTCTCTTTTGGCTGTATTAGTTCTTATTTCTTCAGTCTCAGCCTTTTCTTTTCCGATTACCTTTCTTGATTCTTTGTATTTAGGGTTGTCACCTGTCCTGTTTTGAATGAGACAGTCACACTTTAATGATTTGCATCCTAATGCATGCATTAAATGTGAGCTGGAAAGGAGATTTGCCAGTGGTAATGAATAAAGTTCACATGGGCTCAATTCATTTCCTTTCCTGCTTACAGTTAAAGCAGGAAAGATTAAGATTTACTTTTATGCTGGCTGCCTGGCATTGCCTTGGTAGCATTACTGACAGCACTATGTGCTGCTAGCTGCTGTAGTATGCGGACGCAGTTTCCTTATGTGGTCTTTTTATTTATTTATTTATAAGTCATTCTCCCAGTCAGAATATGCCTGCAATTGCTGATATTCATCGCATTGATTTGCTGAGCCTCTGTGTATGTGTGTGTGTGTGTGTGTGTGTGTGTGTGTGTGTGTGTGTGTGTGTGTGTGTGTGTGTGTGTTGGGGGGGCAGAGAACACCAAAGCAGAGTCACATGGGACAGTCGTTTTATAAATTGCTGGTACGGCAGCTTATGATTTATGTAGTGCACTAAATGTCTATTGCATTCTGATTTCTGCACCATTTTTTTTAGAAAAGATCTGTGACTTCCTTTTTGCAATGCTGAGCATGACACTGTCGGCTACTCACTGCTAGAGTAGCCTGCCCTGGTTATCAAGTTGAGGCTGAGTGGTACTGTTAAAATCAAATAGGAGTACCTGCTGGAAAGCACATTATGTAAAATTTAAAAGATGAGAGAGAGAGTCATCAGTTACTAGCATTGATATAAATGAAGGAATATAGCCACTGCTACATGTGTTATGGGTTGCATTGTTTTAATGGCTAAAAAGTGATTTGCCTGCTGACATACTTTGTATTTACTATTTCATATATATCACAGATCTGTACAGCTCCCACAGTTACACTTAAAGGTCATGCACAGTTTGTCTTTAGCCAAGTTGTGTGGTAATTTACTAGGGCAGCTGTGTGTCATAGTATGCTGTTTGCTTGTCTGTGTTGTACTGAAATCAGTGTATCAGCCTGAAGTGCGCGTGAGACATGGCTGCAGATGTTGTTTGTATTACTTTGTGCTTATTTGTATTTCTGTCATATTCTTATGTGCTGTTTTGAGTCTTCTGTAGTTGTGGTCCATGCTTTAAAAATTAAAATAGTGGACAATATGTTACCTTATCTGTTTTGCCATGGCACTTTCTGTGAGTATATAATCATGTCTGTCAATGATGCAGGAGATACTGCGTAAGCATAAATTGCTGTTAGTATTTACTTAATTTGCTGGTTCTCACAGAGAGTTAGACAGACATTCAGAGAGAGTGATGGACAGTGAGAGATAGAGATGTGAAGACATAACTTTACTCAAGAATTAACACTAATATAATTAGAGAACTTTTTTTAAATACAGTTCCCATTCATTTAATTAGTTAATAGAACATCAGGTTTTTCATCAACATGCATTTTCTGAAGAATAAGAAATATGAAACTGTAGTATCTGGCATTATTGACCAACTGACTGTAATTCTCAGTGATTTATCAGAAAATCAAACAAAGAAGGAATGAAATGTAGAGGGGGAAACAGGGTATGTAGGAATTGTGGATAGAGAGAGAGAGAGAGAGAAGAAATGCAGAAGGGGGAGCAAGAGAAAGAAATTTGGCAATATAATGGTCTGCTGTAAAGGGGACGGCCACGGTGGTGTAGTGGTTAGCATTGCCGCCTCACAGCAAGAGGTTCTCCGGTTCGATCCTCGGCTGGGGTGCCTTCTGTGCGGAGTCTGCATGTCCTCCCTGTGGTCATGTGGGTTTCCTCCGGGTGCACCGGTTTCCTCCCACATCCCAAAGACATGCTGCAGGTGGATTGGACACTCTAAATTGGCCCTAGGTGTGAGTGTGTGCATGTGTGTACCTTCTGTGGAAGGTTGGGTGCCGGGCTGGCAACTCAACACCGTAAAACTCCACTGCCAATCATGAGCGGACAAGGTGATCCGCTGTGGCGACCCCTAACTGGGAAAAGCCGAAAGAAGAAGAAGAATGGTCTGCTATAAAGGAAAGTTAGTAGAACAGCAAACAACAATTTTTAATAAAATCAGTAGATCACTTGAGGAAAATTAGAATTGAGAAAATAATTTTTATAAATAAACTTGCTGTGGATACTCATTGTGACACCCCTGCTCTTGACCAGTAATCAAGAAATCGGAATCTTCACTGACACTGATGAGGGATGTTCACTTGGAATAAAAATGGATACACACAGTATTTTCAGATGGAGCTCTGTGCACCAAGCACAATTTCCCTTAAGAGCACACAGGGAAAAACACACACAGTCCGGGGGCTGGGTTTCCCTCTGTCTCTCTAAAGGCCCCCAGTAAGACTCCCCACTGGCACAGCTGTAGAGTTGAGTCCTCAACCAAGTATTTCAAGCCAAGTCCTCCTCCACCCTCTCCATGAAACCAGAGCTGTGTCCCTACTCCAAGTAGCCGACACACACTCTTTCAAATTTGATTTTCACACACACACAGACACACACACACACAGACACACACACACACAGACACACAGACACACAGACACACAGAGACACCTGGCACAGATTTACCAGCTATGCCCACTCTGCCCATATAATAAACTAGTTGCTGTCACCAGAACACTCCAAAGCTAGCTACTCTAAGGCTCTTACAAGGGTACCCAGTTATACTGAGGAAGATTGCTACTAATACAAATGGTAGTTTGACCAATGCAGCAAGGCTTTTAGAAATGGCTACAGTGTCACCAAATAAATATAAATACTCTCAAAGGTTAAAATATTCTCTTAAAGACTAGCCATAAGGAAGAGTTTAGATATATTTAATAATAAATAATAAAAGAACATGAAAATACTGAATATCTATTTACAATAAACAGTAGAGTTTTAGTCACAGGAAATATTAAAAATAACACGGATAGATTCACACAGCTGCAGAAAAATAGTACTTATCTAATCTTACTATATTTTCCTGACTGATCTAAAGAATTACTACTCCCTGGTTACTTGCCAAAGCAAGGCAAGATTATGTAGGTGAGTGGTCTTCCTTCTTTGTCAGGAGGTTTCAAAATCAGACTGCTCTCAGACTTCTGTCTCATCTAGTATTAAACCATTATTTCAGTGCTGGATTATAGAATGACATTACATACATCTGGTCATCTGACTCTGGTTCCCACACTACCCCCTTTGCTAGAAACGGAACCAGAATCTAGCACATAGGTGTTACCATACACACTGATAGAGCTTTGCTGAGATATGTTATATCATCTGGAAGTTATAAAACCATTTCAAAACTTTCACCCTTCCAGGGTAGCAATTAGTTCACCCCTAAGGACAATACAGTAGGATTCATAGTCTTGGTTTTCACAGACATTTCATCTTTGGCTGCAGTCAGAACTGTAAGATACAGTCTTTATAGCCTAAACCAGGTAATTTAATTTCAGACTTAATGTACTGAGATTAACCTGTTTTCTTGTAATACAGTTTGACATACAGGTGTATTTCTTTTCTGTCCAGCAGGACCCCTGTTGGGGCATTTTTAATAGAAGCAGCTTTACAAATACATTTTCAACGCAAACATCTGTACAAATCAGTTTGACATACAAATACCATATAATTCTTTACAAAACTCCAACTAGCTATGCTGGCATATGTTACACATCCACTGCCCTACTTCTCTTGGTAGAGCTGGCAATACCTCATATCATCACACTAATAATAAGAATTTTATAGATATAGCAACAGCATCAACAATTCTTATTAGCCAGTAAACTCTATAAAAGCAGATGCCAATGTAATACAAGATCCTTTGAACACAGCACACCCATTTACAACATTACACAACAGTGTTAACTGTTGAATCTAATTTTGACAGCTTATCAACTGATGTTGTAATTCCTGACAAATCAATTAGTTCTATTATATCTTGGGGATAATAGAGAATGCATTTAGTAAACTAAAGAATTTACTTCTGTGGGGCCTGATTCGGTGCCCGCCGTACAGTTACTGAAACCTTAAAATAACTTGCTACCAATAATACACTTAATATTTAACAAACAGTTGCAAACAGGCACCGTTAACAGCTCATTGTAATATAACACCGGTATATAAAAAGGTGATAAAAGTGATGTTAACAACTATAGACTCAGTTTTGATACTTCATTCTAAGTTATGTTGCTGCTTTATTTACATACCTGAAGCAATATAACAACATTCCATGATATACTGAAGCAGTGTTACAATATTTGAGTTGCTTTTGATTTTATTAATAACAGCATCTCTCCATAGATATATAAAAGTAATAATGTAGGCATGTACTAGTAGCATTGCTGTTTATTCCTTGTTGAGAGGTTGTTGGATGCAAGTTATAAACTCAAGGATGAAGCTTGAGAAGTTGCAACTAACTATGCAGAAACAGAAGAGAAGATATAATAGCAATGGTTGTGTACTTCTGTCTGAACTATATGACTGAGTACTAGATTAAAAGTAAATAAAATGACTCTTTTTGTGCGTTCATACCCAAGGGGTTCCTGTCACCATCCTGGAATAGGCAAAGCTGGTACTGATTTGATGAGTTCTTGCTTGCATTTCCAGCCTGGCTTTCCTTTGTAAGGTAGGGTTGCCATCTTTTCAGACTGTGACACAAAGTGTGATCCAAAAATTGAGAGTTGTGCGTCTGACCACAAGAATGTGGCTAAGCTGGGACAGCTTTTAGAGCATGGCCAAAGTCTTAAAACTATACATAGCCAAGAATCCATGCGCTGCACTTAACAAAGAACAATAGCTTGATTATGTATTTAACACCTCACAGTATTAAAAAAAGTGTAATTATGTATTCAGCATTTCACATTATTAGACCTTTTATGAAAGGCACATATACCTTGAGTCTATTCCTAAATGCAGAGGGTCTGACTTTGGAAATGTTGTATACTTTTTCTTATACAAGGTGAAGGGGAAGAACAACAACACAAAAGAATATAAAATGGAAGTTCCTGTCTACACTCCTGCTTACCAATAGTGGCCTACAAATTAAGTATTTCTGTAAAATATGTATTTAGTGGAACAACTTATTTTAGCAGTTCTAATGTTTTTTCTTCTGTTCTCACATGAATCATTCAGGAACTGTGATAACAACATGTATGTAGTTTGAGTTTAAATAAGGGATTCTTACCTCAGCTTATTGATGTAGCTCCCATTTTCCCTTTATAAACTTGTTTGAGATATCATAGTACAATAAATGGTAGTCCAAAAGGTATACAGATGGTGGTCTGAAGTTCTTTCTTCTCTCTGTTTCACTGGAAGAAAAGAAACAGACACTTTCCTTTCTTGGTGTGTGTGTGTGTGTGTGTGGGGGGGGGTCTGTGTGTGTGTCTGTGTGTGTGTTTGTGAATAAACAATCATTCCTCACCTAAACCACCCAGCACTTCTAATGCACATACAGTTAATGGTGTGGGTCTAGGTCAGGTATTAAATGTGTCACTGTTTTATTATTCAGAGCACAAAGCACTGTTTACAAATAAAATGTTCAGAACTAAATAATAATTGCAGAAGTCATGAAGTCATCTTCAACTTACGTAGCACCACTTACACTCCTAAACAACATTCATTACTATTAATTTAACTGTCTAGTCCGTCTTTGAGGTAGCTTAATGTCATAAATTCTTGTTTTAGTGAGTTACTTGAGAGATGGCAGAAAATATTCGAACACTAAGCCCAGAACAGATAGCATAAGGAACTGGTGGCGTAGCCCTACAACATGGTACCACAGAAAGTGTTTCAATGAGTACTAACTCACTAGTTCAGAACCCTCATATTCTTACAAAAGGTATAACCATGTGTTGTAATATGTAACTTCCAAATTTGGATTGATGATAGTAAATGTGGAATTATATTACTAAATATGAAATGATGTGGTCTCCTATGATGATTAAAGCTGCCATCTGCAAGTGTAAGTGTTGTTGTGGATTTAATTCTTATGTAGGGTACTGTGATATGGCTAAAATTGCTCCTCTGTGAATCATATTATCCTGGCTAACAAATAATTAAATTAAAAAGTAAATGTTGCAGCCATGAACCTCTGTATAGTTCATATGTGTAAAGTGGGCATTTCTTTTTCATGTTTTCATCTGTGCTAGTTCATTTTTATTCCCAGTTCTTTGCAATTTGGAGGACAAATACATGTAAGTGTTGCATTTGCTTAATTATAAGATGCAGAAGGAGAGAAAAAATTGCTAGTAACATTACTGCATTGAGTAAGAAAACATATGATAGGCATCATTAATTTTGATTTTTTTTTTTTTTAGTTTCAGGTCACATCATTTAAAGCAGGCTACAGCTATTTCTGCCAGCCAGTGGATTACAGCAACAGTGAGCTTGGACTGCGGGTATGTTCTCTGCAGCCTTTGTATTGATGTAATACTGGGGACTGTCTTGATGGCTAATGCTGGGTGGTTCCTCTTCTCTATTTTTCTCAAAAGATACCATGCTCAAGGGCTCTCTTGCTTGATGCAGGTATGTGCTGTGATCTGTTAACTGTATAGATTCATCTTGTTCTTGAGCCCTGAGTTCTCACAGTTTCACAGTTTGAATTTTGCTGCTGACCTTCACTGATGGTTGCTTTCCTAGATAGTGTCTTTCAAATGTGTGTGTGCTTGCCCAACTACCAGTCAGGATCAATGCTGACCTTATGTGTATTGATTTGAGGAGATGCATGACATTATACACTGCTGTAAGTGTTAGTAATTAAATCCTGCCACCCACAAATATCAGAGTGAAAACATTCTAGCCTACTTTATTGCCAGAAGGTTGATGCTGGTTGAAAGCACCTTATACAGGGATCAGCAGGATGGTTCACCACAGAGGCCCTGCCATTAACTGGAGCACCATTATAAGGATTAAGGCTCAGGAAATGGAACACATTTTAGCCTTCATGGAAGTAAATCCATTCTCAAAATGGCACTGTGGATACAGAAGTTGTTGAAGTGCTCCTCAGTTAGTGAGGGCTTGATCCCATGCCAGTCCTCTTATTTGGAAGATGATGAGTAGGGTTGCCACCTTTTAAATGGGCCAAAGCGGGACATGGGTGTGTAGCCAATATGACACTGGCCACACCCTCTGCCATGACATTACCAGAGGAATGGTGAAGAAAATGCAGTTACGGGTACAACAGTGTGAAGTTATTGCAGCATAATGAAATATCACAAACCATTTGAGTTATGCAGCTTTGACACTAAAAGTGAAGCATTACTGCAGAAAACCACATATTACTCAGACGTAACGGTAAGTAAACCTTACAGAAGAAAGACTACTCATATTAAACAGACAGTTATATTTGTTTAAAAAAACAAAAAAATAACTCTTAAATTGTACATATTACACTACCCGTGACTGTTCTGATAGAAATAAACCTATAGCACTAATTTACCCAGCACAACAATGCAGTAAAGAACAGGCTCAACAGCAGCACGGCCATATTCGCACTATACGCAAAACAGCACATTTTAAACTTACATGAACATGTCCCCTCAAAAAAATAAAAAGTTACACACACACACACTTTTGCTTTTAAAGGCTGACTGATGGAATGGCTAGCTGGCTGGCTGACTGGCTGCTGGAGTTGCTAGCTGGCTGGTTGGCTGCTGGAGTGGCTAACTGGCTGCTGGAGTGGCTGGCTGGCTGCTGGAGTGGCTTGCTGGCTGCTGGTGTGGCTAGCTGGATGGCTGACTGGTTGCTGGAGTGACTAGCTGGCTCTCTGTTAGAATTTCTAGCTTGACTGTCTGTTGGCGTGGTTATCTGGCTGGCTGCTGGAGTGGCTGGCTGGCTGCTGTAGTGGCTAGCTGAGTGGCTGGCTGCTAGAGTGGCTGGCTGGATAGATGGCTGTCTGGATTGATGAATGGCTGTCTGGCTGGATGAATGGATGGCGGGATGGCTGGCTGGCTGAATGGCTGGCTGGCTGGCTTGCTTGCTGGCTGAGCGGCTCGGCTGTTAGGAAAAAAAGACAAATTTCAGTCTTAGTTTGGTTAGAGGCTGTAGAACTGCTAAAAACAAACTGATCTACAGCCATGATCTTTGTAGGGCTCTTCCTGTCCCAATCCCCAACCTCTTCATGAATGGCAGCCAATTGCTGCAGGATTTAAAGCACCCAGACCTAACAGGAAATAGCTCTGCCTGCAGGTCTCGGTTGGTGATGTAACTGAATTGCTGTGTGTAGAACAGAGTGTATGTTCTGTATCTTTAAAAAAGGGTCTATATTAGATGAGCGACCGTTCCGATGTTTGAATCATAGATGGTCGACATCATATGATCGAACATCGGAAAGGGCTAAGGTGAAAGTCAACTGCTTTTCACACGCAGAATGGGAAATTTTCCCTTTCTGCACTGAAGTGCATTCTCAGAGTTGGTATATTTAAGTAGGGGGGTGGGGGGGTGCAGGTGGGCTTGCCCCCTGCTCAGATCAGTAAAGTAAGTTTTTTTTTTATTATATAGTCGATGTTTCGAACTTCGCTCAAATGAATTCGCTCATGTGAGGTTCGAAGTTTTGAAACTTCGTCTATATAATATAGACTCTTTAAAAAGCATATCAAGGACTGAATGTGCACATATAAGTAGCAGACATATGCTGTTCCCAGTGTCATTTTGAGAGTGCAGCCAGAGAATGAGCGTGTTTGAATGCAATAGCTAGTTTGTATATAAGTTACCTAAGTTAAAGTCAGTAAACTTCTAACATGATGTGTTTGTACATAATAAAGCTGCTTGAACAGAACACACGAAGACTTATCTATTGTATCCTGACTAGACGAACGACACTGTGGAAAAGCCAGTAGTAATTGGAGCTTTTCCATGATGATTCAGTGCGATCGAAAAGAGGAACTTTTGAAGTCCTGTTGCTTTGTACAGCGGGCAATGGAATAAGGTACCTCAACCCATGAGTGTCTCACTTATAACAGGATGGGTGGCAACCTTAATGATTAGGGGACTAGAGAAGGAGTGGCTTACTCACTGGGCGGTGTATTCTGTGAAGTAGTCATCTTAAATGCTGACTGATCAAACAGAGATTGAGAATTACAAATCTGAATCTGGGTTGTTGCCTTATAAGTCGTTTGGTTAAGGGGCGGAGATGCAGCTGGCCACGGTGACCCTTCCTGTGGTTTACTGCAGGCCCAGCAGGGTCTGTTTGCTGCATTTAAAGGGGATGTTTTGTTATTTGGCAGGGCTCACAGAGTAAACTTCAAGCAAATATTTTATGTCTGGTAGAAACTTAAGTAATAGATGCAGGACTGCACCTTTGGGAATATGGCCTGTTGCCAGTGCTCAGTTACCCAGAGTAGGTGTGAATGGATTCCCTGTTATCCAGCACTCCATAAGCTCAATTGCATGGTCACCTGGGTACGAGTTCATAGGTAGTTACTAGGCTAGTGGCCTTAGGGCCTTTATAAGCCTAGCCAAAAAGGTACCCTGGCTTTCGCCACCCAGGAAAATTATTTTCCTGTGCCCCTGTCAAGCAGAGCCACAGAAGTGATCCCCAGGGTGAATTTCCTATCTCCCATCCACTCGTCAAGATTTTTCTTGAAGGGTGCTAATGAGGAGCCTTGTTTGATATAGATAGGTAGTTTGTTCCAGAGTATGGGAAGTCTCTGGGACAGGAATCTATCCCTCCAGCATGTTCTGTTTATTGTGGTGACAAGGTTTAGGTCTCTAAAGATATGTGAGCTTAAACCTGTTGATAATTAGGATGCTGGACTCCATTCCTTTGAGGCTATAAGGAGTCTGAAGGTGTGGAGGCCACTCTCTGTAAGATGGAGAAGAAGAAGGTTAATGAGTCAATTGTCCTTCTTTTAAATCCCCTCAAGATGACCCTTCATATGAGGAGACCTTGAAGCTCAAAATGTCTAAGATGAACTGATCCTGTACTCACGTTCCTTTACCATAGAAATGTCTGCATGCCTGTATTGGAAATGATCTAGATTTAAAACAAGGACAGAGCCCAAAGCCTGACTACAAATTTAGTAGCATTTGTGTGGCAGTTGCCACAGAGGATTTAAGGCTATTAGCTGTTAACAGGCTTCTTCCTGTAGTCCAGAGTTTGATTCCTTCAACCTTCATCTGCTTGCTGTGTGACCTTGAGCAAATCCTTTAAAAATACAGTGCTTTGGGCAGTTGGGAAATTGGGTGAGGTTCTGCAAAGGTCTTCTGGACCATAATATTTAGGAACTATACTAAGGCTAACCTTCTGCTATTATGTGAGAACCTGGCAAAATGTCAAGCCCCCATAAACCCTGAGAACACTGCCGCCTATACAGAACTGTTTACAGAAACCCTGAACAAGCATGTTAATAGCTGCATAGAGGCAGCTGTACCCACCAGGAAGAAATACAGAACTAACTCAAAAAACAAGCCATCCTGGTGGAATCACAAAACCAGTTGGCTGTATAACAGGAGGAAGAAAATCATGGCAAAAATTAGGAGGTGCAGCACCCAGCAGGATAAAAGCACTCTCATCAAATTAAACAAACAATTCAGAGGACAAATAAAGTCTACCAAAGCCATGTTTGAGGTAAGTTTGGCCTCCCTGGCCAAGGACAACCACAAAGCATTATTTAGCTATGTCCGCAACCTCAAAGGCAGTACACAATTGTGTGCAAAGCTCATTGTAAATGGAGCCACCTATACTGAGCCAGAAGATATAGCAAACCTCCTGGCTGATATGTTCAGCTGCAACTTTACTCCTCTCTCCCTCTCAACCTTCCCTTGGGAAATATAATATATAACTCTCCTTACTATCACTAGGGAACAGGTCCTTAATGCTCTCTCTAAGACCAAGAACACTGCATCAGTGGTCCCAGACAATATCCCAGGATGCCTTCTAAATAGCATGAAACCTATCAGGGCCTCTGGAATTACCATTTAACTGTAACCTCCAAACAGGTTTTGTGCCTCATGAATGGAGAAAGGCAACAGTCATTCCTCTGCACAAAGGTGGTCCATCTACAGACCCTGGAAACTACAGACCCGTAAGTCTCACTAGTCTTATATGTAAAGGCAGGAAAGAATGATCATGGAGATGATTAGTAGAGGTGTAGTAAACCTCCAGACACTGGACCCAACCCAGTTTGGTTTCATCAAGGGCAGATCATGCCTACTCAACCTGGTGGACTTCTTTGAGAAGGTCATCAAAGTAGTGGATGAGGGAAAATTGTTCACACTTCCTACCTTGATCTGGCCAAAGGATTTGACATAGTAACCCATTTGGGCATTGTTGACAAACTCAAGAGGTTGGCTACAAACCCGTATGTCATCTGGCTCACAGACAGGACCCAGGAAGTTAGAATTGGGGAGTCCACCTCTACAAAGAGGCCAGTCACAAGTGGAGTCCCTCAGGGATCAGTCCTTGGATCGTTCCTCATTCATCAGACCTATCATTGAGTACAATGCCCTATTTGGTATCTACCTAACCAGGCATATCCAACAACTGGAGTGTCCACAGAGGTTCCTCACTAAAAGAATACAGGGTGTAAGTAAAATGTCCTACGCAGACCGCCTCAAGGCCCTATCCCTGTATTCTGTCTCCCACAGGCATTTGATGGGAGATCTATGCCTAGCATACAGGGCATTGTCAGACCCCACTCTAATGGACCTCCTGCATATCCAGAAAACAAACAGCACCATAATTACCCATTCTAAAGACTTAAACCTTGCCTGTGATATAAATAGGTCCTGCTGGAGAGATAGCTATATATCCCAGAGTCTACAGCATCTATGGAACAGGCGCCCCATCCATGTGAAGTAGAGTTCCACCTTAACCCAATTCAAGTGCAACTTGGACAATTGGATGTGAAACTGGAAATTCATTCCTGGTTTGGCACCTCTCTCTAATGGACACAGGTAACCTGTAAATGGTTCATCTCCCAAACCCCTGCTTACACTTGTCAAGGGTATCAGAACTTGTCAGAGATTTGGGATGCATTGCTAGGCTTAAAAAGGACATTGTGGTTGTTAGCCTAGTAAACACCTATGAACCTATAAGCGCAATAACTACCTATGAACCTATTCACCTGCAAGCACAAGTCCATTTTTACTTAAAATGTTTAGTGTTATTACTTGTGTTTATCTATTGAAGTAATAAATTAATCTAGTGAACTTCTCTCAGGTAAAAATGTTATTGTTCTTATTTTCTTATTCATTGTTCATCTGAGTCCTAATTTGTCTTTCCTAAAATCCCTTTTCAAACCCAAACACACAAAACTACAGTCAAATTTAGCCTTGAATTTATAGACAAATCCTGTCTTGTCTGCCTGGATGAAGTGAAAATAGGCTTGGTTGCGTCAGCCTTTTCAAGTAAGATAATCCAGTCATATTTTATAGTTTCCTAATGGTGACCTTGTTAGCCCTTTTAGATTGGTATAGCTTTCAACTTTGGTCAAGAATCAGAGACAAAGCTAGAAACAATGCGAGACAAATCCCCAAAGTTATGGAAAGTTTTTAAAATATTACTCCAATTCTCTTAGAAAAAGATTTTGCATTCAAATGCATTTTCTGAGGAATAAGAAGTGCCAAACTTTAATGTTTGACATTATTGACTGTCTATAGTCCTCAGTGATTTACCAGAAAATCAAACATTTTATGAGGATCAGAGGAAAATATGAGACAAAATCAGGAACAGTCTGTCAAATCAGGAATGCTTGAGAGCTGTGGTGATGTACATTTCCCTTCCTGTTTAGTGATATTAAGAATCCGCTATACTCTTGATTTTGCTCTAGAGAGATTGATAGAACTAATTACATTTGTTCCTTTAATACAGATGCCTTAAGAATTGATTACATTTGTGTTCCTTTAATACAGATGTCTTAATGTGCCTCCCATTGTTTTAAAGCTGTTTTTACAAATCACATTTTTGGGGGAGTCAAATGACAATTTCCCATTAGCCATCACCAGTGGCCTGATTCCGAAAGACTTGCTATCAGGGTAAGTTACCACTTACACTGAGAGGAGGCATTTTAGAGTCTGGCCCCCAGTGTAAGTTATTTTATAGCTAGGCCTTACACCGAAGTAGATCGGTTACAATGAGAGCAAGTCTTCCAGAATCAGAACATATTTGCACTGAGGAACTCTTCTAGATCTAAATCTTTAAATTCAGTCATAATTTATAATGCTTGACAGCAAACCAGTAGGATGTTTTGGTTTTCACACTAACAATCATAGACTTCATTTTGTTAACACTTATTTTTAACTTGTAACTCCAATCCCTATGATGTGTGTTGGCCAGAACTGATTGTAAATATATGCTGACGTTTGCACTTGTTACTGTCTTTTCCACCTTTAATGTCATCTGTATAGATTTCATGAATTATCCAATTGTCACTAATAATGTTCCTTTATGTGTATATATTAAAAATATAGAGTAGATCCCTTTGAAAAATACCTTGTTTCATAGTCAGCTATTCACTCCTGTACCACTTGCATTAACCATATCATTGTCTCTTCTGTAACCAGTTAGAGATCAAGTTAAATTTCTAAGTATCCCCAAGTCGCACATCTTGTAAGATATATAATGTTTGAAGACATACAGGATCAAAGGCATTTGAACAATTATATGGGTGTATGGCAAGTGGCTGAGTAATTTTAGGTTTTCAGGAAATGCTATCCTCTGATAGACCCATGGCTGTGCCTGTTCCAGTGATTCAGTGGTTTGTGATTTGACAGAAGAGGATCAATATTTAGTGAGTTGAATATGTGCAACTTGACATTTAAGAGTAGAAACATATATAAAATGTTTACTTGCAATCCTTTGCCCTAGTGTATAGAACATTGCTGTTAAAGATTTGATTGCAGGTTGTAGTAAATGTGTTGTTAAAGGGGTTCCTGTCAGAAGAAAGAAGATGCATTATGTTGAATGCGTCTTCGTCGAACTGTAAATGTCGAAAACGCAAAATGACGAAGTGGCTTTTAAACAAATTCTTTCCCAGGGAAAAAAGTCACTTGGCCGCTTTCGTCACTTTCCCGTTTTCAGCACTGTAGTGCGATCTCGGAGTTGGTGTATTTAAGTAGTGGGCTGTGGGGGGGGGGGGGTGAATCCCACCACTTAAAATAGTGTTTAGTGTGGGGTTTTTTTGGGGGGGGGGACAGCGAATTATTTCCCTGGGAAAAAAATTTGCTCTTCTGGCTGTTCGTTCTTTTGTGGTCAATACAACAGCGTTCGATCTCTTGATCGTTCTCTGTTATAACATATAACATAGACCCTTGTTAAAGTAGGTATATTTATGTATGTTGATTAATATTGTTCTCCCTTAATTCCCATAGTTTTTCTCTGGCAGGACATTCAAATTAAGTATTTCCATGATTCCATTATTCTATTGGAATTTTAAAGCAATGTTATGAGCCTGTAGTTTTTCATGTCACTCTTTTCATATTTACATTATACAGTGGATATAGAATGAAAAAAGTGTACACACCCCTGCTAAAATGCCAGGTTTTTGTGATATAAAAAAGTGAGACCACAACAAATCATTTCAAAACTTTTCCCACCTTTAATGTGACCTATAACTTGTACAATTCAGTTGAAAAACAAACAAATCTGTTAGGGGGAAAAATATAAAAAATAAAACATGTACACTACACTGGTTGCATAAGTGTACACACCCTTAAACTAATACTTTGCTGTGTGTGCACACCCTTAAACTAACACTTTGTTGAAGCACCTTTTGATTTAATTACAGCATTCAGTCTTCTTGGGTACACAGCTGCCATCAATTAAAGAAACAGTGATTAACCCCAAATAAAGTTCAGCTGTCCTAGTTGGATTTTCCTGACATTTACTCAGTTGCCTGCTACAGCAAAAGCCATGGTTCACAGAGAGCTTACAAAGCATCAAATGGATCTCATTGTTGAAAGGTATCTAGTCAGGCGAAGGGTACAAAAAAATTTCCACAGCGTTGGATATACCACGGAACACAGTGAAGACTGTCATCAAAAAGTGGAGAAAATATGAGACAACAGTGACGGTGCAAAAAACTGGACTTCCCTCTAAAATTGATGAAAAGACAAGACAAAAACTGGTCAGCGAGGCTGCCAAGAGACCTACAGCAATATTGAAGGAGCTGCAGGAATTTCTGGCAAGTACTGATTGTGTAGTGGAGCTGCAGGAATTTCTGGCAAGTACTGATTGTGTAGTATATGTGACAACAATATCCCATATTCTCCATATGTATGGACTATGGGGTAGGGTTGCAAGACGGAAGTCTTTTCTTGCACAGAAAAACATCCAGGCCCAGCTAAAATGTGCAAAACAATACATCAAGTCTCCCAAAAGCATGTGGGAAAATGTGTTATGGTCTGATGAGACCAAGGTTGAACCTTTTGGCTACAATTCCAAAAGGTACATTTGGCACAAAAAACAATACTTCGCATCACCAAAAGAACACCATCCCCACTGTGGAGCATGGTGGTTGGCAGTATCATGCTTTGTGGTTGCTTTTCTTCAGCTGGAACTGGGGCTTTAGTCAAGGTGGAGGGGAATTATGAACAGTCCCAAATACCAGTCACTTTTGGCCCAAAACCTTCAGGCATCTGCTAGAAAGCTCAAGGTGAAGAGGAATTTTACCTTTCAACACAACAATAACCCCGAGCATACATCCACATCAACAAACGAATGGCTTCACCAGAAGAAAATTAGAATATTAGAAAATTAAAGTTTTGGAATGCCAGAGCCCAGACCTAAATCCAATAGAAAATCTGTGGGGTGACCTGAAGAGAGCTGTGCACAAGAGATCTGACAGATTTGGAGTGCTTTTGCAAGGAATAGTGGGCAAATATTTCCAAGTCAAAATATGCCATGATGATAGACTCCTACCCAAGAACACTTGAGTGCTGTAATTAAATCAAAAGGTGCTTCAACAGAGTATTAGTTTAAGGGTGTGCGCACACAACAAAGTATTAGTTTAAGGGTGTGCACACTTATGCAATCAGCGTATTGTAAATGTTTTATATTTTTCCCCTAACAGATTTGTTTATTTTTCATTTGAAATATACATGTTATAGGTTGCATTAAAGGTGGGAAAATGTTTGAAATGATTTATTGTGGTCTCAGTTTTTTATATGATAAAAACCTGGCATTTTAACAGGGGTGTGTACACTTTTTATATCCACTGTGTAACAGTTTATAACTGCATTAGATTGACAGAGGAGACATGGTTTCTCCCGTCTTTGGACATTATCAGTGACACTGTTTAAGAAATCTGGCTATACTCCTGCAATCTTCAAGAAAGTGGATACCTCCCATAAGCCCTTAGCTGAATGAGGTAAATCACTCACCAAGAATCCTGGAGCCAAATCCTATGTGACCTCTTCAGCCTAGCGTAGATCTCAGAAGCCACAACATTTTGCTTTCCTTTTGTTGGACAAGAAGTCAGAATCCTTGGATATGTGTGTCAAGACATGTTTTGTTCTAAAGCTTGAAACTTAAAAGCTTTTAGTGCTTCTTATTTTACCTATCACCATTCCAGTCTTTTGTTGGCCAGGCAGAGTAAAGGCTTGTGAACCTCCCTGAAACTAGGCTTAAGGAGAATCTTGTCCAGAGTTTGTCAATGGTTTCTAACTTGCACCCTATTGCAGTTTTAACTGTGCTGACTTAGTGAGTAGTGGCTGAGGGATGTCCTACCTCAGTGAGTAACTGAAGAATAGTGTCCTTGAAGTTAAGCTTTATTCATAAGTTTTTATTAACTTGGCCTCAGGAGATCTTCAGTGACCTCTTGAAGAGGAAAACTGCCCCTTGCCACTGTGGAGGACCTTTGTTTCCCCTTCACATGCTTCGTCTTCAAGGCTCACCAACACCAAAAGATGAAAGACTGTCCTTGCTTTCTGAAGAAGGGTCCCAGATATGATGCATTGTAGGCCAAGTATTTCAAGAGGCCCAGAGATGGCATTCTTTATTATGGGCTGGGGTATAGGGTGCTCATTGTCTTGGAGAACCATCATCTAGGACTACTGGGTTGTGAACAAGCCTTGGAATTTGCAGGTTCTCCCCAGAAAAGGTCCATCAGAGATTCCAGTCCGGCTTAGTGGACAAGACCTCTGTTGCCAGAAGGAGACATAGAAGCTGTCCCAAATTTGGGATAGGTTATGGGGGGGTGGGTTCTGTTCCTGGTCTCACAGGAGATGGGCATTACTTATCCTGTTCTATATGTCAGAGACATTGACCAGTACATGTAGTACATTTGACTTCAAACAGTGATTTCCCAAAAAAGTCATTCCCATGCTGCCATAGAGTACCTACATGGTGGTGTTGGACTGATGCAAGACTTGTGGTACATCTGCTTGCAGGATTGACACAGGAACTCCTCATGTTTTTCTCTGGGTAGGCAGTACTAGGCCATTGTTGACATTTTGGTTTTCTTTAGCACTCAGAATATTTATCTGGCTGCTGGTCACAGTAGCCAGAGTACTGCAGGAGGAGGAGCTTCATGGATTTCACTGCATGCATAACTGATGCTTTGTGGCCTGGACAAGGAACTCCCTGGAAGCATCCCTGTGATAGAAAGTTTCCACAGCTGAAGTCTCTGGGGTAACCAAGACTGGGAGAAGGCTGTCTGACGTCTTCAGAGATAGATTGATAGATGTATACTAGTTGACTGGGAATGTTGTACTGAGCCCAGATCATTTTAAGCAGACTCCCAGGAAGAAAAGCTTCAGATAAATATCTATTTTGAGCAGTACAACAGTTAACATTGTAGTATAACAGACAAGAACATTGTAGTATAACAGACAAGAACAAAGACAAGAAGCGAGTGATGAAAGAACAGTGCTATATCGATTATATATAGATTGAGTATGACAGCTTCGGTATGAGTGAACAGTTAATAGACATGACTAATAATTTCCTGGGTGAGGATGCAGCATAGGTTCCAGACATGGATTCCGCTGTGCCTTCTGAGCTTGATGGCTACCACAAACTTCATAGTGTAATGTGCATACCTGGAGTTGCAGGATTTGAAATGGAACTGAGATCTCAGTGGCTGTAGAGTTACCACTCTTGGAATGTTTTGTGGCATCAGAGTTGAGCTCCCAGGACGTGGAATAGCGGGTAGTTCCCAAAATCATTTTTGTGGTCCTTCTGTTTCTATAATCATCAGTAAAACATGTTGTTGCAAACTATATGCAGACAGGTAATGCATGTCTGGCAATGTGCCAAACAGATAACTCATAGCAGTTTATGTTCCGGGGGGGTTGATTGTGTAGGTGGATTCTCTTAAGCCACTTGTGCAGTCTTCTACTGGAGTTGCAGTTTGAGAGACGGTGCTTGGTTTAAGTTTTCTGGAAGTGGTATACTTTAGGCATTGATCTTTTTTAGCCTCTTGGGAGAATTAGGTCCTTTCCTTATGTTTCTTCTTCTTGGTGCCACAAGGGGTGTGATGGTGAATGCACTGTCCATTCTGTAGCATGGGACAATGATTCATGCCTTCCTGACAGCACTCCTGACTCTGCAAAATTGTTTAGGGATGAAAGACTAAAAGTAATTATCTTCACCTCCTTGTAGCGAATAAGAGTGTTGTTTCAGGTGCTCAGGTCTCTTGCAAAACAGGAAAGTAGTTATATGTCTCTAACCGAAAATGCCCTGATGCTTGGAGTGACAGTGGATTCAACATCAGGGCTTGACTGCTAATGCAAAACCCTTGATACCAACAAATCCTAAGATCACAGCTTGAAGTTAAGGCTGCTAGACTGAGGTCTATTTGTCTAAATAGAATCACTTCCCAGGGGTACCTGGTAGATCCTAGCTGGTTAGCTTGCACATGATTCTCACTTACTTCAGGCATCTTTTCCATGTGTTTTTTAGTGATTCTATGGCCATGATGTGTGTATGAGATACTTTTGCCTATAAAATATAACTACTGAGTTGTTGTTGTCTTTCGGCTTTTCCCGGTTAGGGGTCACCACAGCGGAACTCCGGTCCGCTAATGATTGGCAGTAGATTTTCACAAACGCTGAGGTGCCAGCTCGATGTTCAACCTTCAACGAAGGCACGCCCATTTACGCATGTCTTTCGAACTCCCACCCAACCGTGGGGAGGACATGCAGACTCCACACAGAAGGCACTCCCCGCACTCCAGCCGAGAATCGAACGGGAGAACCTCTTGCTGTGAGGCAACAACGCTACCGCTGCACCACCGCGGTAATAGAAAATATAACTACTGAGTAGTTGGGCAAAAGATTCATTTTTGTTGTCTAGTAATGATAAGTTTAAAATCATGTGTTTTTCAAACAAAATTACCAGATTCCCCATATATTTAATGTCATCTCAGCTAAATGAAGTAAAGGAGTATAATGACTGGGAATACTGAATTGATAACTGGAGCTAGTAAATATACAAGTTATTTGTCACGTAATTTGTCTATAAAAGACAAAAATACATTAACACTAGTGTAAAAGACCCATATTAGACCCCTCATACAGTACAAAAACTCATTTTGTGTATATACTAAAGGACATTTTAAAAAGGTTGGAGGGTGTTCAAAGAAAATTTACTAAAGAATTATAAGGTTAGTGACTATTGCATATATTTATAGATGTAAGATATTAAAGTTATTTAGCTTTTTTTATAGGTATATTTTGCCAAATTCATTTTCGTGTATAAAATTATTCATGACCCAGCTTTGCAAGTTATGTACAACATAGAGATTAACAGATGTACTAAAAGTCATAGATACAATAATATGTAGTTTGTCATTAAATCAGGTAATACCAGAGCTCAGTATATAACTGTTAAAGTTAAAAAATTATAGAACAATATTCTTAAGGTTAGACAGTCTGAGTCTTGATGTTTTGAAGAGAAATTTGGACACCTGGACAGGTGGAAGGGTATATGAACCATATTTGGAGGAATCCGTGTTCTTTGTTGGCCAGCTGTCCTTAACACTGTCGGTAAACTTATGAACTTGTAATGACCTTATTGAGATCACACTTTTGTGGTCCAACTTCAGCTGGTTAAGCAGTTTCTTCAAGGTATGCTTTATTTCCATCATTCTTTATAGAACCCCCCCCCCACCTGCAGCTCTGTAAGAGTTGAACTTCATGATAGCAGTCTTGCTTGTCCACTGTTTACGTCCACTGCCTTTGTGGCATTTTTATTAATCTATTAGAAAATGCTTTCTGTGGTGGCCATCACCTTTGTTTATAAGAGCTTCTGGATGTTGGGTGTACTGGTCTTTCACAAGTTTTGGCTGTCTGTTATGACTAATACACATTTTATCTTGAAAATTATGTCTGAATTGTCCCTGAATTAGCCCTTGAATTTTTCAGTTTATTTATTGTCTGCACAGAAACCAGAAGGGAAAGATCCCTTCACACAGTTTAGATATGCACAGTCAGTTCAGGCCTTACCTTAGGTGGGTATGAGTTTAGTAAGCCTGAAGAGCTGTACTTCTAGCCTGCGAATTGAAAGGGTTTGCAGTTACTAAACCAGCCCTTTCCAAATGGATTGCCAGCCATGACAACATATTTTGCTTCAGGTGGCTAACCACTCACTGATGGAGAATACTGGAGACAGTCTGCCATGCCATTACAGGAGTGACTACCTCCCTGCGTTGCTTCATAAATGTCTGTACTACAGCCATACATACTGCCACCACTTGAACTTTATACACACCATTTGCCAAGCATTGCTGTTAACTGCTTGTCTAGGAGTCGGGCTTTTAATTAGTGTAATGGTATGCTGGCACTCAACCTTCTGAGCCATGGGCTGTCCTTTGCCTTTTTCTACCCTCTGTTTTTCTGCATGAGATTCAACTCAACAATAGGACCCATCAGGAAAAGTCCCTGATATTTGATTTAGGAGGTACATTATCAGAGGGGCAGATGATCAATGAGTTCACCCTTTTAGATAGCTTACAGAACTTATCATCATCCTCTTGCCTGTAGGCAGCCCTCCATCCAGGTTTGGTTCTTTTATTTCTCTGTAAGTCAGACAAGTGTAAAATTTTTATTGCTTATTTCTTGTGTAGATATCAAATATTTGGTATTTCTTGATTTGTAGGAACTGCACTGTCTAGTAGTTGGGACATTCTGGCAGGTTCAGGGACAAGACACACTTCTGTATAGTTATCTGACATCACACCATACATGTATATCATAAAATACTTATGCATAGTTAATTTGGACAATAAAAGTTTGATCTGACAATGTTACATCTCATCTTGAGTGCTCTGCTTTTAAAACTGCGTGCAGTCTTCAAGAATAACATACAATAGTTGTATTTAAGAACAAAAATGTATTGTGTAGGTTATCCTAAACAGGTGTAAAACAGAAAGGAGGAGTCAGGGAGTTAAGTATAGGTGACAGTATTTGATGCATGTAGAAGACTTAGCAAATACATAGTTTTCTGAATCAAGTCATAATGGTCAAAAAAGTAGAAGAGGAAAGAGAAGCGGAACTCACCAATTATATTGACCAGTTACATACATATGCATAGATTTGAAGATACGTGAAAAGGCTTGACAGTGCTGCTTGTCAATCGGCAGATCCCACTGTGCTATGTGCTGTCTGGAATCTTGCCTGGTGAGTTGAATTTCATATTATCTCAGTTCCTTTCTATAGCAGGTATTGCTCAGAAGCATCATAAATATGGTGAGTTATCAGCTGGTGCGAGGACTTTGTATAATCATGAATGGCGTAATAATCTCTTCATTTTTATTTCAACTTCAGCTGTGTTAGAAACCAAGAAAATCATGTAAATGTAAGAGTAGCACATGTGGGATCTTAAGAAAAGCCTCACACAAAACTGGGGGAAAAGTCATCCCATGCTGATCTTTTCTGTAGTAGTAACTCCCTAGCATCATTGTGCAAAGCCATTGCTCCTTTCAGCAAGCAACACGCTAGCATTGCGATTAAGATCAAATTACACACACACACACACACACACACAGGTGCCGAGAAAGTCTTCTGATTAGGCATTGTTTTTGAAAGTTGTAAACATGAGCGGAAAATATTAGATTTTGGTTATTGCTGTTATTTTCTAATTATCTTTTAATTGGTTGTACTCAATAGGAGCGTAAATCTGGGCTGCCATGCTGACGTGATTTTCTTTTACAGCCTTGGTTTTGTTATTGAAACTGAGTGTGAAATTGTGATGTGTAATTATGTGAAAATATCACTTCACATAATTACACTGAGTACTGTGTATAACTCGTATACACACAGAATATCCAGATTTTGCCCCATATTTTTGGTCACTTTTTCATACAGTTGAGGTTTTCTGACAAATCAGTGGCAAGTCATTAAAGATTAAAGTTAGAAAGTAAAGACAGACATTTGAGTTTCAGCCTTCATACTCTTCTGAAAATCCATGCAAATGCAAAATCTGCTATGCTATCAACTTTCTATGTTTGTAAGAACAATACTGAAAAATTATCTCTCATTTTCGGATGTTTGCCCCCCCCCCCCCATTATTTATGGCTTCGTGCAGACCTCTGCTGTAAGAAGTTGAGAGGTATGATGCTGTTGTTTCCTGTTTTTTTTTTTTTGTATTTGACAAAATCATCATTTTGTTTTTTGCAGTGATATTGCAATGATATCCCGATTTTTGTGGTCCTGGCTTACACAGCATTTTAAGGTATATTTGACTATTAGGTTTAAAAGCATAGCTTCTTTAGTGCTCTTGATCAGATTCAGAATCATGTTTCAATCTTTATCATTTAGTTAATTTGTGAAACTGCTCATCTCCAAATAATAAAAAAAAAAAATGCATAAAAGGACCGACTGTCTTCAGTAACTAGAGTTAAAATGTTCTATTAAACTTGTAGCTAGAGTAAGTAACCTGCCTAAATACATTATTCCCTTATGGCCACAGAAGAGATGTAGGTAGCAGCCCTTGCCTACATAATATCAGAGACTATACGAAAAGTACCAGATGGAATTAATTTGAGATTTCACACAAAAAAGTGAAACTGGGATGCAAGGAAACAGAGTGTGTGTGTGTGTGTGTATATATATATATATATATATATATATATATATATATAATATGTGTACAAAGATATATATATGTGTGTATACAGAAAAAAAAAGAGTGAGAAATTAGTGAAAGCACAAACGTAAATTACATTTTCTTTGTATGTATCAGTCTTGAGTTTGGTTTAGATGGGCAGAAAGTCACTTTATGTTGATGAAAAAAACAGTTTGCCATTTGGGAGGAGTTGTCCTTCAGAGAAAGTTGCATTTTATGATGAATGTGAGATGGAATATGTTAAAGGTAGCGTATCCGGGGATTTGCTTTTGAAGTGAAGAAAGAAATTAATGAAAATCTTTTTGTCTAGGAATGCAACTTGAAGTACTTTGGGTCAGATTACAAGGGTTACAAATAGAACGCTCACTACAGATATAAAGGGTGAGCTTCTGGTTATGTTTAACATTGACAAATTCAGACAGTTACCAGTATTCACACCCTTCATCCTATATGTATGGTCTCACCAAATTAATTGGTCTAACACCGGAGTCAGTCAAGTCTTTAATAAAGAGATTATTTTAGACTGTTGATCTCATGTGTTTCCCACAATATCTTAGTCTCAAGAATAGTAGTGACATTTTTGCAAATCATCTTTCACAGTCGCACTCTGAAATCTGTAATGACTTGATGATGTCAACGCCTTTATTATTAGAAGGAATAAATATATATTTTTAAAATGCATCTCTGTGATATAGGGTGTTAAACAGGTGTGTTCCTTAATTCACTCTCTCCAGTTAGGTAGTGGCAGTGAATTATTTTCTAATATGATTTTCTGTGCTTAATTCCATAGTTTCTCTACAGTGCAGACAAGCAAAATCTCACATCCTTGACTTTCACCCCTTTTTATTCATAGTCAGTTTGATGTTCCAGTAAGCCTACTTTTGATTGCATGTTCATTTCGACTTCATGGATAAACGTTTACTCGCGATAATTCATCACCTGTGATTGCATATTTAGACATCAGTAGTAAATATATGTAAGAAATTTGAATCCAGTTTATGTATAAAGCTTGAGTTTAAAAATTTTTATTTGTATATTGCCTTCGTTAAAGGATGGGCATCGAGCTGGCACCTCGGCACCGTAAAAATCTACTGCCAATCATTAGCGGACTGGAGTTCCGCTGTGGCGACCCCTAACCGGGAAAAAGCCGAAAGAAGAACAACAACATTATTCGCCCATCATGTTTTAAAGATGAGACAAAATGGAGGCTACTAGATCATCGTGATTGATGACAGACCATGTGGGGTTTGTTAATGAACTTAGTCATAAACAAGCTTGTGTCTGAAGAGAAGACATGATAGATGTACTTTTTAGTTTATTTATTTATTTATTTATTTGCCTTTTGTTAACCAGGTTACTGCAACTGGGCTGGTTGCTCATTTTCAGTGGAGACCCAAGGAGAAAAACTCCACACAAACAAAAAAATAACAATAACAAAGTTACATTACAAGTCATGTGAATATGAATACATGGCTATATACATTTGTGCCATATATGAATATGAATGTATAGCTACAATACATGCATGCCATAATAGAAATTAACAAAGGATAAAGAATAGCTAAACAAAATGCTAGAGGTGGAAATAAAGAGTAAAATGTGGATTTTACAATAGGGCATTAGAAAAAAAAATAGCCCCAAAAACATCCTTAATGATTTAACCAAGTTGTTAGAGGGGAAGAAGTAATATTAAAGTAAAAGGGTAGAAATAGAGGGATGGGGAGAAATATTTACGAGAGTCAAGAGAGTGAAAGAAGGCAGTTATGAGAAGAGAGGGGGTGAGAGTCATAGTATCTAGGGAAGAAAAAAGATGAGTCCCAGGATTCAATAAAGCCTACACTAGGTGTACACTTTACTGAATACATATTGTGTATACTAAGTTCTTATCTCATTTTTTGTATTTTCTAGTCACTCAGAAAGATTACGCTAAGTGTACATGTAGTCTGCACTTTGTGGTAACCTTTATGAATCCCTGTCACTATTTAAAGCAGCAAAAATATCAGTAGAAAAAATAAAATTAGGAGGAAGAAGGTGTGTGCTATGTCTGTGTTGTCTGTTCCTCAGAACAGTGTACACGTAGTGTAGGCTTTCTTGAATCCAGCCCAAGATTTAAGTGTAGTATTGCTCAGTGGCATAGCTAAGGCAATACATTATTAGATTATAAAGTTGTATTAAAATAAGGAGAGAAGAATTGGTATAGTCTAATGACTGGGGGAGTAGATGTTAGGTTGGGTGGTGACATGTGCCGGAGGGGGAGTTAGCAAGGTAGTTTTTCAATAATTTTTTGAAACAGAGCGAAGAATCTGCTTTTCAGTGAAGTTGAAAGTGAAAGACAGGGAAGGCTTTCATTTTGGATTTGAATAGAGCTTGAGGGACACAGAGACCATTCAAGATGGGGGCAGAAATTATAAAAATAACATGGTCATTGACCATAGCAAGCTGCTGCCAGTATGTTTATCTAATTCTAACTAGACGATTATTGATGGAAATCCTGAACTATTTAAAGTATTTGGGAAAATAATTTGTAAATAACAAGAACACGAATTTGAAAATTATAATGGAGAGAAAAACTAAAATCTTGATAGATACTGAGAGGATGAAAGGGATTTGGCTTCTGGAAGCAGTGCAGATTTGTCAGCAGTGACCCTTCCTCTCATATATGAATAAGTCATAAGTAAAAAGGATGTAGAATTGTAAGTCTGAAAAATATAGTTTAATTTGCTACCTGTATTAGCTGTGATGGCTTCTGCATTGATAAAATGATCTGCCTCAGTGAATATATGAACATACATATGCAATTAAAAGTAGGGATACAAACAATGCACTGCACAAATAATCTGTGCAAAGTGGAAGAAGTGTGATGGAAGCTGTGAACAGAGTGCATGGATAAATTAACTAGTAAGAAAATCAGTACAGTTAACTGATACTTGTTAGAATTTACGTTTCACAAAAAATGTAAATTATGTCCGTTACAGAGTGGTTGAAATTCAAAGCATTTAGAATAAAGGATCAAGGTTTGAGTAAGAGCAAAGTTTTATGAATGATATACTTTTATAAGACATTTCCAAATGAAATTTAATGGGGCTTTCATAAATATCAAACATATCTCTAGTTGGACAGAAATTATACAGAAAGAAGTGATTTTGAATATTCATGTGATGCTGAGCTGTTTAAATGTAATCCAGGGAGGCAGACTGAGAGTTACATTACTCTGCTTAACATTAATTTGGCAAGTTTATCTTTTCTGGAGTTTTGGAGAGGTGGGGGGTCTTTATATTCAGATATTTGCAAAAGGGGGATATACTGTTATTCGATAATTATGTTGGACTTCTGGGTTGCTCATCAAAAAACTTTGATTATGGAATAAGAATAATTATGTTGAAAGGCATTAATACATTGGGTGTGTGGACCCATGGACCCAGGATTATTGGTTTCTATAGAGGAGTATCCACCAGCATGCCGTTATCAGTTCTCTCGTGTGTGTGTTTGTGTGTGTGTAAAGCAAAACATCTGTTTATGCAAAAATATCTAACAGAATGACATCACATACCAGGTGCACGGAAAAAAAGTATTTCACATAAAAAACAATAAATCAGCACTCTGGTTTGAGAAAAACAAATGTTTATTCCCTTACAGAATTGGCAAAGAGAGATAAACTGGTTTTGCTTATGCAAGCTTAGTGAGAAAAATGTTATTAACACAAAAAGTGACAGTGGGAAATATTTATAGAGTGTCACTTTTGAACTTTGGACACCAAATACTGTCAACTAGAATTAACCTGGGAAATGGTTAGTGGTTGACATGCAGATAAAGCCCCATCTGTGATGCGAGTCCAGGAGTGCTAGAGGACTATGTATATTTCCAGAGGATAAGGTCATGATTTTATTCTTACTTTTATGGAATTAGTGAGAAAAATATTACCACAAAGCCTCTATATAGCAAAGTTTTAGCACCAATGTACGAGTACTCCTTTTATGAACTGCATTTTAAGAGTTTAACTTTTTTGAACTATATTACATATATTAAACAATATATCAGGTTATGCAGTTGCTTTTATTAGTTATACACTACGAAGTACACATATAAGATGTTGGAATGGGTAGATGTTTCTCCATAGTGCAAAGCTTAATTTTAGTAAATCTAAAATTATAGCTGTTGTTTTTTTTTTGAAGTATAGGCACTGTTGCATTGAGATGACCTCCTCATACAGTCATCGGATAGAAAGGATGTCTTTTGAGTACTTATTACAAAAAAGTGTCAGAGAAGTTGATCAAGAATTATTATCAGATAAGAAGGAAATTTCAGACTTCAGGTATCCAGTCATTTGCTGAATGTATAGGGTGTTTCTAATATTTAAGAATATGGAAAAGTGCTGATTTTAATATGTAAATATGAACTGCTTAATAGTAAAGTAAAGGAACAGCAGTAAGATAAGAAAAAAATAGGAAATGTTTGCATGAAAGCAACAGAATTGTTAATACATGCCCATTTTGAATGCCTGTTGTGTATAAAAGCAAGAAAAACGTACATGAAGTGTGATGAGCAGGTCTTTTAAGTCAGAACCGGGGACCAGTTATCACATTGCATTAAAAAAAAGAAACATATTCAGCTATTTGTTGCAAATTGACCACTTAGATGGGATTCAGAACTGGTATTGAATTCAAGCATTTAAGCCTTTTTATTTGCATTTTATTTTATTGCTGCCTTGGCACTTTTTAATTTTTAATCTGGATTGTAGCAACAATTGGTCGAGACAAGTGGTTTAAATAAAAAATGAGTTGAACTTATTAAAGTCCACAGTATCTGCAGTAAACTGCCTTTGTTGTAAGGTATGCTTTCTCCTTGCAATCCTGAGGGTTCCGCTCCATGTTGGCGAAGTACGTCCTCTAGGCTTCAGCATCTTTTGATAAAATCGGAAACAAAAGGGGAATTGGTATGGTCATCATTCAGGAAGATGCTATATCGTGCTCCCTCCTGATAGTTCTGCCCCTGTACTCCTTGGGTAGTGTGTACACTATTTTCTCAGTATGTATAAATCATAAAATGGTATCGTATCCTGTTAGGTTCTCCTGGCTTATCCTAATGATACTAGTGAAGATGTACTGCAGTGGCTTACATCTGTCAGTAAAATTAATAGGAGATCGTGACTGATTTCAGTAATTGATTGGAACTTCTTGTGATATTCATTTTCATAATTATTTGAGCAGACACAACTAATTCTGATACCTAATAATATAGAATACTGACACAGGAAACATACTTACCTGGATCCTTGTATTTGCATCTGATAATTTTGCAGTAGCATAGCAGACACCATAGGTGATACTTGCCTATGTTTGTAGTGTGGTGTCAGGTAAATATCCAGTAAGCACTCCACTTCCTCTTCTTTGGGAACCTCAGAAAACTCAGCAGCAGTACATTCAGCCTCGTGCTCGGTAATCTGGACTGGAGTCCACTGCTCACCCTTTCTTTTTACTCCACAGTTGTATATTTTGACTGTGCTTGTTTATCACTTCTCGTTAACATATCTCCTGTAAGATAGTTGTGTCAAAGCTAGGTCCTTAACCCTGGCTTTCAAACTCACAAAAAAAGACACATGCGTCCCATATAGCAAAATGCTTCTTTTAACCTCTTTAGAGAAGCCAAGAATTGCATAAAGATCATACTATTAAAAAAAGACATGTTACAGATCAGTAATGCAACAAGAATAACAATCCAGAGCACTTTAGTTAGATATGTAGCACCCTTTATACCTGGTAGATTAATATAGCCAAGTACCTTTCAGTTTCTGACTTCTGCAGAAGCAACTCGGTAGATCTGTGCTTACTTTTTGGCAATATAATACATAAATGATTGGTTACCACTTCAGTCACAGCCATTAAGTTCTTCCCCACAACTAGTAATCCTTTCTTATTCTTCATACTATCCAGTTATGCCTGAATAAAACAACACTGGCTGAAACTTTCCTACTAGCTAATCTTTTTAAAGATTATTGCTTTATCCTATTTTTTTCTTGTTTCTGTTCTGACCAACCCAATGTGTACTTGGAACAGTTTTCTAAACTGTAAAAGTCACCTATAATAATGCATTTATGTTAAGATAGTCCTTCAAGTAAACTTGGTAGAAGTCAGCTTATTCTCTTTCTGGATCCTTTTTAGAGTATTGGAAAAATGTGTACACTTTCAGGTTTACAGTTATATCAAAAAATCAGTAAGGTCAAACAGAAAACAATCCTTTTTTTAACCATGATATTATGTGCAGTACTCATAACTTCCGCTTTTAAATTTATTCTGTGCCAGAGTATACTGTTTGGATACCCAACTTGAAATGTGTTTTTTCAGTTGAAGTGTTTCCTTCACACAGTGCACTGTGTATCCACAGAAGATGACAGGATGTTTTAGTATTCACTTAGAACGGCAGTACTCAAAACTGCTGCCTACTTTCAGATGTTCTTAACAGAGTTTCAGCAAACCTTATATATATATATATATATATATATATATATGTGTGTGTGTGTGTGTGTATGTATATATATATATATATATATATATATATATATATATATATATATATATATATATATATATTTTTTTTTTTTTACTTTATTTTTTAATTCTCCAGACTGTGTCCTTTGTCATGTTGTAGATATGCTACAGGTAAGTTGTTTATTCTTCAATACAATTAGTGCTTAGATTTTATTTTTGTAAAACCAGAAATTAGTTTTGAAAGCTCCTCAAATAATATCTTTAGCAGTGATGTCTGGTTTCTTGTAATTCTGGCTCTCCTGCTCTCTGAAAATTACACAGTGAAATATTTGTGAATTCTCAAACATTCAATAGGTTTAAAGCCCTAGAGGAGGGAAAGAAGACAGCTGTGAATGGTTCTACACAGTAAAATCACTTTGAATCCCTAGAACAGGGATCTCAAACTCGTGGACTTCTGGCCTCAAGCAGTCCACAAATTGGATATAATTATACATGAGGGGACTACACTACTTTCCTAGTTACACTACCTGCATTTCTCTTTGCCTTGGAGATTGTGGTCCGTATTTAAGTTTCCTAATGTTCATACAGTATCAGTAGTTATTTCAGTTGACCCCTGCCCTAGAGAATTAGAAGGTATATGACCCTTGTGGGAAGGAAGGACGGTAGGTAGGTCTACAATCATCATACTATGTTGGCTTTTTCTGGGCCAGAAACCTTAAAAATGTAATGACTAATGCAATGTAAGGACCATAGACACAAGTTCCTAAAGGAAATATTTAGGATATTTCATCCAAACCTAACATGTGTTCTTTGGACGTTGAACAGCATACATCTACCATGTGGATGTAGTGGATTCACACTTTGTTTATATGAAATTTTGTGGCCATCACTTTGGAGGGAGCAGTTCTGTGAAAAGAAATGTGATTGTTGAAGTGTTGTCAGGGTGTTGTCATCATTTAGCAACAACTTGCTGTTAACTCAAAACATGGATTTTATTGAGGTCATAGACTAACATAGTTCTCATTTGCATAATGGCATTGTGATGCCCCACCACTGGCCCAGTAATCAAGGAGCATCAATCCTCACCACTAGCACCAGTAGGGGACATACATTGGGAGGATGACAAGTCCGCACACAGTAAAGTGCAATTTCCCTTAACAGTATACAGAGACCACAGTCAGTCGTTGGTTTCTCCTTTTTTTCCTCCAGATCCCAGTTAAGACTCCCCACTGGCACAGCTATACAGTTGAGATCTCAGCTGAGTGGCCAAGCCAAGTCCTCCAGCACCGTCTCTGTCCAACCAGTGCTGTGTGTCCTTGCCCAAGTAGCTGACACAAACACACACACACACTTTTTGAGATTTGATTTACACACACACACACACATACACACACACAAACACACACACACACACACACACACACACACAAAACTGGGAAAGGCTGGCATAGGTTTACTAGCTATGCCCCCTTCTGCCCAGACTATAAAGTGTTTTTTGCTGCCACCAGCCACTCTTTATCATCTGCTTTAAGGCCCTTAACAAAGAGTGTCCAATCTTACTGTGTAGTGTTACTATTAATCCAAATGGTAGTTTGACCAAGAGCAAGGCTATTAGGAGTGGCCCACAGTGTCACCAAATAAATATGCAAGTACTCTCAGAAATTAAATGTCTCACAAATATCAGTCACAATGAAAGGTTTAAATATATTTAATAACAAATAATAAAAGAACAAGAAAATACTCCATAAATAATCACAGTTACATCAGAGTTCAAAATCACAGGAAATATTTAAAACAACACTGCAGGACAGTCTGAAATAAATAAAAACATCTAAGCCATACTTCACTATATTCCTGACTGTATCTAACAGAAATTACTGTACCATTGTTAACTTACTTACAGAGCAACAAGCTGGCAGATGTGAGTAGATGTTCTTGTCAGGTGAAAGACCAAATACAAAATGCTCAGTCTCTTTCTGAGACGACTTAAATTATTATTTGAAATATTACTTTTGCGGTAGCTTGCAGCATGACATCACTTCATCATCTGACTATCCCAGGTGAAACCCCCCACTGCAGCTGGCAACATTTAGCATCTTCCTGTGAAAATATGTAGACCTCAGATCTTTTGGCAAATGGTGGAGGTTGTAAAATAATTTACGTTCTTCCCACATTTAAAGACAATACAAAAAACTTCTAGTTCTAGACATTATATCTGCAGTTGCACTGAAACTGAAATGTAACATCTCTTTTGTTTATGGCCCAGCCATAAAGTAACTCAGCCTCGATCATTCTTGTGATGTTTTGTAAGTTAATCTCCTGTGTTTCAGTCTCTCCTGTTAAAATACATACATCTAAACAGTTACAGTTGTGCTGTGCATTTCTGCTCAACACTTTACAAAACATCTCTTCAGCACACCTCTGTACAATATGACATACAGTTCTAATACATCTGTAACACAAGCAGTGTCAGTAACACAACAGGTAGCACACTCACCTTTGGTGCAGAAGGCTTTTTGGGTTCTACTCCCACACTAGTTAGATGTATTGTTGACACTGTAGTGCAGCATAAAGGGGATGCTGCTGTCCTGTGTGTGTTCTCCTTCAGATAAGACATTAAACCAAGGTCCCATCTGCTTGACTTGGTAGTACCTCAGGTGGATGTAAAAGATCCCACGACATCTGTTGGAAAGAGAAGGGGGGAGTTCTCTGATGCTGTAATATGATCCTATAAGGGCAACCTGGATAACTGGATGGGAAAGAGAAAATACACCCCTGGGATTCCACTTGTTTCCTTGCTGGACAGGGGCTTTGGGTGCTGACTTGGCTAGACTTTTAAGGGCCTCACAGCCAATAGTCTAGTAATTTCTGATGATCCTATAAGCATCTTACATGAGCATGTAGACATTCACAAATGACACACAACCACTTACAAAATTCCAGCTAGCTGGGCTGGCAATATCTCCTTCTGTCACACTTCTATATAAATCATATTAATATTCACAAATGACATATAATTATGCACAAAATTCCAACTAGGTGGGCTGGCAGTATTTCCCTTTGTCACAGGCATAATGGTATACATGTTGAATTTAACCGTGGCAGTGTTGTTGATACTTTGCTGTTTGACTTTGCAAATGTGTTTGATATAGTCTGTCAGGTACCAGGGCCCTTCAAAACAGGATGTGAGCTGTTTGATTATTTGCAGATAGTACCTAAATGGTTCGTCAGCAAACCCAAAGGGAGGTGCCAGAGTATCATATAAGCGTATTACCATCTTCCTCAGTTTTGATAGTTCTTCGAGGTTTCACAATTTGATGCATGGCCCATTTCACATTTCCATATTTGTGGATGTCGTATGGAAACACTTCAGTGCTGCCAGGTCAAACATACTTGCTGATGACTTGACAATGCTCATTTCAGGTTATTTTTTATCTGCTGTGCAGTTAGTACTTAGCATGGGTTTTAGTGTATTTAAGTCTAGTTATCTAAACATCCTCAAAACAAAGTGCATGCTGCCTGGGTACGTACCAGGCTTCTCTTCTTCTGCTCAAGACTTGTTTATTACTTCTGAGAAGAGTACACTTATTCGGACTGTGAAATCTCTTAAAGTTCTTAGGGCCATACTGGACAGTGAACCCAGGTCTGACCTTCACATTAAGCTCATCATTACAAAAAACACAGAAGGTGGAGACTGATGAGATAAGATTTTTCAACTGGTGATTACCCTTTAAAGGCTTCAAAGGAACAAGAAACAACAGGATCTGAAGAAGGCTGATTGAGCTGAAAGCACTTGTCTATTGTTTTGTTTTGGATTTCTTGGATTTACTTGCAAGTTTTTACTTTGTCATCCTTGGGACTTAAACTTTGAGCTTGGATTTTTTTTTTTTAATGAAAGTGTTTGATTTTAACAGTTCTGTCTGGTAACAAGACTTTTTTATCCTAAGCCATTACCAAAAAAAAAAAAAAAAAAAAACAGAACCTTGGTCCGCAATGCAGGACCAAAGCTTTTATGACCTAATATACCAGAAAAGGTGCAGCCACTGCTTTACTGCAACCCAGCCTTATGTACCCTTGATGTGTACTTGTGTACTGACCTCACAACCATCACACCCAAACTTTAAGCTAAGTTAAAACATGATTGCATGCTTTGGTGATGATCTTCCTTTCAGTCTTTATCACTGTGAGACTTGTACATAAGCTTACCTTGCTAGAATCTCCTAACTGTATGATTTGCATGCAATTATACTCAAGTAAATCCTAACCATTATCCAAAGCATCTTTATCACAGGCACCCTCTCTAGATTTCTTCACTGTCCTGTGCCTTATTTGTACAAGTTAATTGATCATTCAGTAGATAAAGAAACCCAGACTATGGTGTCTGCATAGCAAAATGGAGGAATAAACTACCCCTTAACATATATAAAACTTGCCTACAAACAAAGCTACAGAAAGGTCAGTAAGTCTCACCTAGCCAGTAACATGCATTATTGCTGTGGTTAAAATATTCACATTCTGCCATCTTCTTTTCCACATATCATGCCTCGTTTCTGTTAAATTTCAACAGCATCTTCTATCATTTTTTTTCTGTTTCCTTATCTCCAGCATGCATACTCATGTTTTAATGCATTATCCCTCCTATATTCACTTACTTTGTCTCCTTGCTCTTAGTATCCACATTCATACTGTGTAACACTTCTTATTATTCCTAACTGTACTTAAGTGTCACTGATTTTCACTTATGTCCCTGATTTTGACTTGAATTTTAACTCTATCCCTCTAACTCCCTCCTAAAACTGGTGAATTACACTTAATAAATTTTGACAGTAATTACAATTGTAGAGTTCTTTTACTTTAGAAAAAAATGTGTATTAATTCATGTTTTCTTATTCTGTAAGTGTCTCATGTTAATAGTACTAATGTTTTAAAAAGGCATCTTTAATGTTTCCGATTATTTCTGGATTTGTCCCTGATTTGTTGAGAGCCATGTTCATAAATATCTGCTCCACCTGTAGTATGTTTGACTATTAAATGGTTCATTCTAACTAGTAAACATTTGCATTTAATAAGAATCCAGTCATAACTGGTTCTGAACTTACCCACCTGTTATATAGCTCGGGTAATTTCTCTAGAACCACGTCTAGAAGATTCCATCTACTAAAACATGAACACTGAGTTTTGCTACTGCTGTTGATTGTGATTGTTTTATATACTGTGGTGGAGCAGTGCCTTCGTTATGTACCTAAGTAATATCTAAAAAAAATGTATATCTTCCTCAGAAAGTAAAAAAAAATTAAGTTTAAGAAAATCAACTCCATAGAAAAAGTAGTCGACAAAACTCAATACAGTAGGTTTCTTAAATTTAAACTCTGTGTTTCTAACTTATATACATCATTTGTGTTTACAAAATGTATGTTTAAGTATGTGTTAAAGGGCAGATGTGTAGGATGTCAAGGGTAAATAAAGAAGATACTAAAATAATCAGCTAGGCTATATGAACCGAATGAGAATATAACAACCAGATGTTGTTAGCATTGAAAGAAGAAATACTGAGTAAACATGAGAACTTAGCCAGGCCACTATTAGAAAGTATTACATATGCAAACCACTTAGTAAAGTCTGTGTGAGAAGTGAAGCAAGTACAGTGAGAGTGATACTAACATACAACCAAAATAATCAGGCTGTACAGCATATATATTGTTGTTTGTCTTTGGGCTTTTCTCGGTAAGGGGTCACCACAGCGGAACTCCGGTCCGCTAATGATTGGCAGTAGATTTTTATGAAACGCCAAGGTGCCAGCTCGATGCCTAACATATATAATAAGGAAATATTCACACATACTAAATTCATTTGTGGGATTAAAGGGCAGTGTATTTCCAGTTATTTGTAGTTCTCACTTGTGAGATCAGAGAATCTCTAACACAAATTATATTATGAGATGAATACCCAAGGAGTGTTAACTTTAGTCAAAATAATGGAGCAAATCCATGTTTTAAATGCCAACAATGTAAATTCCTCATTAAAGATGATTTATTGTGTATCCTGTCTTGCAGAAATGGCAGGATTTAAGTTTATGTGCAGATTATAGTTTCAAAAACATTGTTTATCTGGCTGTATGCAGTGTTTATCTCTGTCATTTATGTAGGAAAATCAAATAGAAAATTAAAAGATTGTATACGTGATCATTTATCAGAGATCAGAATTTAAGTACAGAAGAAAGCTCTTATAAGCTTATATCTGAGACTGATGTTTTTTGTTTGTCTTTTTGTCTTTTCCCGGTTAGGGGTCATGACAGCGGAACTCCGGTCCGCTAATGATTGGCAGTAGATTTTTATGGTGCTGATTTGCCAGCCCGATGCCCAACCTTCAACGAAGGCATGCCCATTCACGCATGTTTTTCGAATGCCACTCGCCCGCGGGAAGGGCATGCAGACTCCACACAGAAGGCACTCCGGCCAAGAATTGAACAGGAGAACCTCTTGCTGTGAGGCAACAACGCTACTGCTTCACCACCGCGGCTTTTTATATATATGTATGTATATATCTATATCTATATATGTGTGTGTGTGTGTGTGTGTGTGTGTGTATATATATATATATATATATATATATATATATAAAATCTTGAAATTTGCAATACTCCAGGTAATAAAAGAGAATAAGACAAGTGGTAATTTAGCAAGACATACCTATGGGTCATCGCTGACTGCCATTGTGCGTCTTTATTGCTATGGTGTTTCATCACCATACAATGTATTGTGCGAGCCACTGCATTTTTTTTTTTCCTTTTCTTCACTGTTGTTTGACCATGGAGGAGTTATATTTAATTTTGGAGGTGTGTGCAGGGGGCTTGCCCCTCTGCAAAAAAAGATTTTTTTATATTTATTTTTTTTGGCTCACTGTTTTTTGGTATATAATTTGTGATGAATGGTGACAAAAAAGACAGTGTTTCATGTTCATGTAGGTAAACCATTTAGGAACTATCACTGAATATCTTCTTCTTCTTTCAGCTGCTCCCATTAGGGGCCATCACAGTGGATCAATGGTGTCCGCAGAATGAGTGTCACTAGAGTTTTATGGTGTTGAGTTGCCAGTCTGGCACCCAACCTTTTTCAGAAGGCACAGATACACACACACTTAGTGCCAGTTTAGAATGTCCTGTCCAGCTGCAGCAAGTCTTGGGAATGTGGCAGGAAACCAGAGCACCCGGAGGGAACCCGTGCTAACACAGGGAGGACATGCACACTCCACACAGAAGGCATGTCAGCCAAGAATTCAACCGGGGAATATCTTGCTGTGATGTGACAACACTAACTGCTGCACCACTGTGCTGCCCCTGTCACTGAATATCATGAGTGTAAATTGATTAATTTAAGGCTGATAAGACAGTAGTGTTAAGTGGTTTAAATAGTATAAGCACAGCCTTAAAGCTTAGGTCTTTAAGAAAGTAGGTATTGTTCCTTTAAGATGTTAACTGCCTGGAATCATGTGATGACAACTGTTTATGTTGTAGTCATTATTTGCTTTATTTCAATACCTGATGAAGCATCTGTGAGTATGAAAACTTTGTGTGTGTGTATATATATATATATATATATATATATATGTATGTATATATGTATGTATGTGTCTGTGTGTATGTATAAACCAAACAAAAGGGTAAAGAGGTCACACAAACAACATATTATCCAAATTGTCTTATTATACATTGTATTTTACTTATTATGTATTGTCATATTGTGGCGGTTTTCTCCCCGGCCCTCCACTGAAAATGGGTTCTTTTGGCCTCGTGGACTATCCCGGTACGCAAATGCCAATAAATGTAGTAAGAACTGCAAGAAAAACCCAGCCAAGCTACAGTTTTCGCAATGTGATACCATAAATCTCCTGTAATGGAGGCCCATGGGATATATGCAAATGACCTGTTAAGTACATCAAGTGTTTTAGCTCCATGGCTTCTGAATGTCCATGATCTTTTACTTTTTAAGTCTTTATCATTACAATCCAGCCAATAAAATCAACCATAAAGACTTAAAGTAAAACGTAATGGACATTCAAAAGCCATGTAGCTGAAACGATTGATGTACTTAAGGGTCCATTTACATGTATCCCATGGGCCTGTATTACAAGAGGTTTAAGGTATCACACATTGGAAGCTGTAGTTTGGCTTTTTCTTGCAGAGTTTACACACACACACAAAGTGTATGTGTGTGTATATATATAAATATATATATATATATATATCTGTGTGTGTATATATGTATATATATATATATATATATATATATATATATATATATATATATATGAAGTTTAGTGTGTGTTTTTAGATATTTTAATAAAGTGGTAAAATTTCTTTAAGCTGGGACTAGTTTACCTTTTATACCCAATCATTCCATATCATACCTACATTTGACTTTGTTAAATTTCTTACACCAAATCTTAAATGCTTCGGTTTAAAAAAATATAACCTGTAGTGCCTTTCTGACAGGAAGGTGGCACCCTGCAAAGAAAACATTCTACTAAGACATGTATGATACTGCTGTTGTGTGTACTTTGACTTCATTTGATGGATATGCACGTTTAGTCTTTATGTATATTTCATCTGCATGTAACTCTAGCCTGTACATATTCTAATAAGATGTGCATATTGTACTAAATACTATTATTTTCATTTACATTTCCATATACCTCTGTATTGTTTGAACTTATCCTAGAACCACCTAATTAATCTCTCAGTATCTTTTAGTGCGCATCTAACATAGTTCTGTTTTTGCTAGCTGAATTAGTTCACTTAGGGCAGCGCTTTAAACAGTTAAGTATCTGTTATGAAACTCCTTTGCAGACTTTTTTCTGGGACGAAGGGACTATCGTATGAGGAGCATGCTTCTAACAGTTTTATTAAAATTAGCCAGTGAGAAGAGGGGTGGAAAAGGTAAACCGTGAATGTTGAATGTACTATGCAGGGGGCATGGATAAAGGAAGTCACAATGGGAAGAGAGAGATGCCACTGAGCTCTTTGTCTGGGACTCTATTTCATCTAGGGTGGCAGGAGAGGGCTGATAACACCATTAGTTAGCCTTGTAGGCTACTGACTGGCATTCAGATGACCCTGTTGCTGCCTCTCCTCCAGCTAGCCTGAGGGCTACAGTGAAGCTTTCATTAGCATAGACTGCAGGAAGGGTTATATTTAAATTCCTAGCCCCTCCAGCTCCTGGTGGCTGACGTGGATGCCTGAATAACTGTGTGGACCTACTATGCCCTCCGTCTAAGTACTCATGTTCCTATCCACATACTGCCAAGGCCTACCATCACCATTTCTGTACGCTTATCCCAAATCTCCAGTCAGTGCTGCATCATTGATATCAGCAGGCCTCCATCTGCTGACAGTGTCATGCACCTATTGACAGACAGTGATGAAAGAGCTGGAATTAGCATTTCAGAGGTATAAAACGTTATTATAGTCTGCTCAAATACTTGTTTATTATTCATCTGTAAGAGATTTAATCAAGTCTGCTGAAGTTTTGCCTTATAGGTTATGGCCTAGAGCCTGTGTTGCCAGATAGTGCATGGTGGTAGTAAGCAACTCTTTGGTTTTATATCTCATATGCTGATGTATGCTGACCAAAAGTACTCAAGAAATGTTTAGCAGTACTTCCTGGAATCGTAGTTTCACAAATGTAGATATGGTCATTTTTACAGTTTATTTCATCATAAGCAGTAGATTATTATGTCTTCATAGGTTCATAGGTTGGTAATAGGCTATCAGCCCTAGGGCCTATACAAGCCTAGCCATAACAATTCCCTGGCTATTTCTTCCCACACTATTTACTTCCCTGGACCTTTGTCTAGCAGGGGGACTGACGTGATCCCCGGGGTGAATTTCCTTTCTCCCATCCAATCGTCAAGGTTCCTTTTGAAGAGGGTCTAAGAGGCACTCTGCTTGACATGTATGGGCAATCTATTCCAGAGTCTGGGGAGTCTCTGGGTCAGGAACCTATTCCTCCAGCATGTTTTGTTTATTGTGATGACAAGGTTTAGATCCCTGGAGCGTGTGGCTCTGAGGGATTGGGATTTCTTTAAGTGTAGCATGTCCAACAGCTCTGGGTTTGACATGGCCTTGTATGTTAAGCAGAGATAACCTCTGAGTAGACGATATGTGACAGAGTATAGCTGGAGTTTTTTAAGGCGGTCAGTGTAGGGCATCTGTTTTAGGCCTGTGATTCTTTTAGTGAGGTATTTCTGTGGCCTTTCCAGTTGTTGCAGATGTCTTGAGAGGTACATACCAAACGGGGCGTTATATTCTATAATGGATCTAATGAGGGATGAGTACAGTGTGACAATGACCTCCTTTTTTCTGGATGAAAAGCCCTTAGTGATGAGGTGTGCCACATAGAAGGATTTCCTGACTGTTGTGGCGATGTGGTTATCGAAGGTGAGACCTCTGTCCACCTGTGTCCCTAAGTCTCTTATCACACTTTCGGTGTTTAGTGTACTGCCACCTATATGGTAATTCATGGGTACATGTTTTTTCCCAAAGGGGATAACTATACATTTCTTGGCATTGAGCTTGAGCCAATGGCTCTGGCCGCAAGCATCTGTTTCTGTAAGGCCCTTTTGTAGCGTATCCACATCATGTAGGGATTCAATAATGGCTCCCAGTTTGCAGTCATCTGCGAACTTTCTTAGCCAGAGTCCCTTAGTGTTGGCCTGTACTTCAGAGAAGTAGATGGCAAACAAGAGCGGTCCCAGGACTGAATCCTGAGGTACTCCACTTGTCACTTCTCTGGAGCTAGATTTGGAGTCGGCTACTTTTACTGTGTGGGTTCTGTCAGTAAGCCAGTTAGCAACCCATTGGGTGATGTAGGGATTAATGCCCAGCTTAGTAAGTTTATCTATGATTCCAGAGTGGGGGATGGTGTCAAGGGCCTTGGCAAGGTTTAGATAGGCTGTGTGAACCACCTTACCCTTGTCCATGGCTCTGGAGACTGATTTGAAGAAGTCAATCAGGTTCAGGAGACAAGATCGGCCCTTCACAAACCCAAACTGGGTGGGGTCCAGTGTTTGAAGGTTGCCAATGTCTTTGTTTATAAGTTCCATGATAATACGCTCCATGGCCTTGCAGATAAGGCTCATCAGCCTGATGGGATGGTAGTTTCCAGGATCAAAGGTGGATTCCCCCCTTGTGGAGTGGGATAACTATAGCTCTGCGCCACTCAGTAGGCACGAAGCCTGAGGTAAGGCTATGATTAGACATGACACTTAGGTGAGGTGCCAGTTCATATTGTAGTTCATAGCCTGGGATGTCATCTGGTCCCATGGATGTTGTATTCTTAGCTTTGGAGAGTGCGTTTTTTACCTGTGTGGCCGTTACCAGAATTTGGCACTCTTCCGGTATTGAGATGGGCCATTTAGGGGGTGAGAGGGGGGTGAAGTTGGCACTGAATCGATCTGCCAGGATATTGGCAATATCCTTGGGATTAGTATATTTAATGCCTTTCTGTTTTAGCTCAGAGCAGATCTGAGAATTGACATTTAGATTCTTGACATAGTTATAGAATGCCTTGTGGTTGTCTTTGGAATCTTTGGCAGTTTTATTTTTGTAACTAGCTTTGGAGGATTTTGTGAGGGATCTCAGTTTCTTACTGAGGCTGGTAAGGGAGTTTTTTGCATCCTGGGATTTTCTTCTTTTCTGCAACAGTTTCTTCCTTTTGTTGTAAAGTTTATTTATGGCAGGGGACCACCAGATTCGCTTCCTTTTTTTGGAGGAGAGCATATTGGTTCTATTTTGGATGGCACGATTCATGCATGAGTGGATGTGCTCATACAGTGCCTTAGTGCAGGATTCAGCAGTTGAGCTTTCAGTTCCCGTCTGCATGGGTGTCATGAAGTTTATCACTTCTGACTTGAGTAGCATGAAGTTGGCTTTGGAAAAGTTTTTTATGGAGGTTTCCTTACTTGGGGGTGGGATGTGGATGTTAAAGATGATTAGCTTATGGTCAGACATAACTAACGAGGGGGTGACCATAGGTGTGGAGCATCGATTTCCCATGTTGGTAATGACCAGGTCTAGGATATTGGAACCCCTGGTGGGACTATCAATTAGTTGATCCAGGGCGTTGGAATTTATGAATTCCAAGAACCATTGGGCAAAGGTGTTGGTACATGAGTAGTTTTCCCATTTAATGGCAGGGTAGTTAAAATCACCCAGTATTAGGGTGTTTGGTTCTATCTTAATATTTTCCAGTATGTTTAGAAAGGTGTAGTGAGAATCTTGGGGCATGGTGGGGGATCTGTAGCAAGCTACAATTTGGATTATAAAATGAGACCTGTTCCATACGTGGATTCAGCACGAGTGCATCAATGGACAGTGTTCATGAGTTTATGTAAGTATAAAATTATTTATAGAACAGAAATGTATTAAGCTAAGGATAATGCAGGGATGAGGTTACCTAATTTAGAAAATGTTATGGCTTGTATATACCTTATTGTGCTCTGTTAGATTTAATGATCAATACATCGGTGCATAGTAAGTAATTAATCTCAAAGTTGCAATTTTGTCACAAGTAATATGGATATGTTTTTGTAAGACTGACCTAAAACAATGAGCAAAATGTTATGCCATACTAGTCCAGAAGACTGTTAAGTGTAAGAAGACAGGTGTGCTTTTTTGGGGTCTGTAGTCATGATCACTGTAGAAGATGATTCTGTAATACTAAAAATGTTGCATCAGGCTCATTCTGGAACACCTAGAATAAAATCCTTAACCAGATCACATGTATGGTGGTCTGCATGGATTAGGATTGAAATGTAGAAGCAAATGTGTGTGATGAATGTCAAGTAAACAGTAAGTAGAAATGGCCCGAGAAGCCAGGATCTAGACTTCATGTGGCCTGTTCTGACCATTCCTTGATGAAATGTTTTCACCCTTAATAGATGTGTATTCAAAATGGAAAGAAGTGTATACTGTGAACTGAGCTACTTTGCATGCACCCGCTAAGAAACCGAGACAAAGTTGTAGCCTTCACGATACTTCAATAAATACTAGTGTCAGGTGCATCTTGTTTCACAAGTGTAGAAATTGCAGACTTTTCCGAAGAGAAATGAAATTTCATCATGGGAATGCTATGTCATTTCACGCTTTATCTAATAACCTGGTTGAGAGGGCTGTACAGACCTTGCCTCTTCTTTGCTGAAGACTTCCTAGACAAAGTTAAAATTATTTGGAAGACAAAATAAAGAGTTAATAAAATAAAGGTTTTGCAAACCTGTATTTTTTTTTTTTTTCACATAATTTTTATTGAGTTTTCATAAATACAAATGCATCAAAAATTTTAAACAATATAAACAAATCTTAACTATATACAATGTCCATAATAGAAGTAACTTTGTCAATACAGTCACATTTTATCTAACGAGTTTTTAAGTTTTAACCAAGCTAGTTTTTTATGTGTCATTCTTGTAGATGTTCTTAGTGTTTCACTGTTGCAGTTATAACATTTGTGTTATCTGCTTGCAGTAGCCCTCAGTCGGCCTGATTAACAAAGTCTCGGGTCCTGCGTCGGTTGCTGTCTTCTTCTATGACGTCAGGTAGTCAGGGGTATAAAACATGCAGCCGACGCTATTAAATCAGTCTTTCTTGCCATGCGGTGCCCGAAGCAGAAGCAGTTCGCAAGTGCCGGTCGGCCGACTCCTGAAATTTTCGTTTTCGAGTTTCAGAACTGAAGTCCTCAACTAAAAGTTAAGTACCCCGTTGTGGAAACTTTTTCTTGCTCTAAACCGATGTCATTAAAAGTAAATAATTGCATTTCTTGTGGAAAGCAAATACCTCATAAAGATTTTCATTCATACTGTATTCCTTGCCTAGGCCCTGACCACGACGTACCTTGCTGTAGATTTTCTGCCTTATTTAAACAACAAACTATCCGTTGTCTGTATATTTTCGCTTCTAAATATTTTGGTGCTCAGTTTAATTATCCAGATAAGTTTTCGGTTAGCCATCTGACTACCGACATTCCAAAAAAACGCAAAGCTAAAGACAGAGACAGGCCGCCTAGGTCCAAAGCTGCCGACGACGCTTCTCCTAAGCCAGTCACCAGTTCGCCGGTACTCATTGAGGTGCTTTTGCAGCCCCTGATACCCGCTACTTCAGATTCGCAGGCCTCTACTGAGACCCATTCGGATTGGATGCTGCGAGATGCTTCAACTGTGGAACCTGCGGATATATCTACCTTGGATTGGTCCAGAGCCGCTGTGCAGGCACCGGCATCTGAGGGTGTATTCAGGCCTACTGACTTGCATATTAAACCAACGCCATCTTCTTCTTCAAGGCCTAAAACTCGAACCATGCCTAGAAAACCGATGCCCAGACTGCATGGGCAAACCTCTATGCCTAAAAAACAAATGATAAGAATGGCTGAAAACCTTATTACTTTAATCGGGGGAACCCAACCTTCCCCCTCTAAGAGACCTAGGACTGAGTTTGCTTATGATACTTCTGACCAGGATTCTGAAATTTCTGTTTCCTCTGATGACCAGGATTTACCCTTATCTACCTATGAGGAGTCCGAGGACTGTATTCCCTCTGCTTCACCCCCAGAGGATTTCTCTTTTGGTGAAACCTTGCATACTCATAGGGAGCATTTTCGTTGGGAAAGTCAGGATTTCTCTGATCTAAAAAGAGGCTTAGGGATTTCTTCCTGCCCCAGCACAGGCCTTTAGCTATCCCTCCTGTATTAGACATTGATGATGATGCCTTTTCGGAATCTAGCTTGGCCACTGACTCTTTACCTCCTGCTCCCAGAAAACCTGATAGATATTACAGGGTTCCTGACTCTCACAAGTTCCTTTTCAAAAATCCTACTGCGGATCCTGAGACCATTTCACAGGGACCCAAGGGTATTAAAGCTACTACAGCCAAAAATCCTACCCCTTCTGATAGAGACTCCATGGCGCTGGATAGATGGGGTAAGAAGGTATACACTTCTGCAACCTTGGCCATTAGGGCCTTAAACTGCCATTTTCATATGTTAAAGTATCAGCAAAATATTATTGGCTTGCTTAAACAGAAAATGTTGTTGATTCCTGATTGTGCTGAAAATAAGGATTTACAGGATTTAATGCATTCTGCTGAGCAGGTTGGAAAACATACTTTGCAATGTGGGTTTGATTCACTAGAGGCATTTGCAGGGCTACTGTCACTGGATCTGTACTTAGAAGGCATGCTTGGCTTAACGAGCAATCCTTGCCAGATCATGTTAAAGCTAAATTACTGGATGCTCCCTTAAATCAGGACCACCTGTTTGGCAACAAGACAGAAGAAGTTCTTAAAAAGATGGAGGAAAAAGCTAAATCTATGCAAACTGTTAAAAATTTCTTACAAGTACAACCTCCAAGATTTAGTAGGCATTGGCCCTCTAAGAATCAGTCCTTTCCTGCATCTTCCAGGCCTTCTCAGTTCAAACCCGATCCAGCAGAACACCCAGGCTTCGGTCCCAGCGTATGCACAGGACTAAGCAGTGGGGGCCCCCACTTCCAAATCTGGGAGTAGTAGAACTCCCACCTATGGTAAACTGTCTCAGTGACTTAACTTTAAAACTTCCAAGCACTTCTCAACTGACTGCCCCTTTGGGGGGAAGGATTGCTGTACATGCAAAAAACTGGGAACTCATTACCCAGGACAAATGGGTTTTAAATGTAGTTTCCAAGGATACAGATTTCACTTCCACACGTTACCAACCCCAAACGGTTTTCCAGATTTACCCCCAAATCAGTGGGCAGAGGCTAAAAAGCAAGTACTCTCTCTCTTAAGCATAAGGCTATTCAAACTGTACCAGAAGAGGAAAAGGGACAAAGTTTCTACTTAAGACTTTTCCTGGTACCCAGAAAATACAATTCATTGCGTCGTATCCTGGACCTGTCTACTTTAAACACCTTTTTGGTGATTCCAAAATTCAAGATGCTAACTCTTCACCAGTTGCTTCCTATGCTAGGCAAAGAAACCTGGTTGGCAGCACTCGATTTAAAGGAAGCATACCTGCACATCCCAATCGGGGAATCTTGCAGAAGATACCTACGGTTCAAAGCAGGCTACATGCACTATCAGTTCTCTGCACTGCCCTTTGGCTTATCTACTGTACCCAGGGTATTCACAAAGTGCCTAGCTTCAGTCATTGCATTTTGCAGGCAAAGAAATATTCAGATGTACCCATACCCGGACGATTGTCTAATTCAGGAAGAAAGCCAAGACATACTTTTGAATCATCTGGCTTTTGTACAAAGGGTGCTAACTTGCCTGGGGCACACCATAAACGAAAATAAATCACACCTGGTACCCTGTCAACAAATTATATTCCTGGGAGCAAGCTTGAATACAACTTCCCAGATGGCTTTTCTCACGCCAGAGAAACAAATTCATTTGACAACCTACTTCAAATTAGTGGCCACAAAAACCCTGCTATCTGCAAGGCAAATACTGCAAGCCTTGGGGTTCATGGCCTCCTGCATTCTTTTAATTCCATATGCAAGACTGCATATGAGGAAACTGCAATGATATCTAAAAAGCCTATGGTGTCAACATTCTCAGGATCTAGAAGCAATGATTCCTATCATACCTCGCCTACGGTTAGAGTTCCTTTGGTGGGCAGAGGCCTACCACCAAAACAAGGGACTGCCATTCACTCTACCCCCTGCCGCCCAAACCCTAACAACAGATGCATCAGACTATGCATGGGGGGCTCACCTGGCAGGGAAGTGCATTCAGGGCAAATGGAACTCAAGTCAAATGCACCTGCATATCAATCAAAAATAAATGTTAGCTGTACAGAATGCTCTGACAGCCTTCAAGGGCCACATTCTTCCAGGACAACTAATGGCAAAGACTGACAACACCACTGTTATGTGGTACCTAAACAAGCAGGGGGGGTACCTATTCTTACCCTGTGTGCAGACTAGCCATGGCACTGTGGAACACAGCCTTGAGCTACCAAGTACATCTACAAACTCAATTCCTACCAGGAAAACTAAATACACTGGCAGACGGACTAAGCAGAAACCTCATGGACCCACATGAGTGGAAACTGGAACCAAAGACTTTCAACATGTTGACAAACAAATGGGGGAGCCCGGATACAGACCTGTTTGCTTCCCCACAGAACTGCCAATTAGACAAGTTTTGCACAAGGACTCCCCACAAACAAGCTTGGAAAGTGGATGCCCTGTCCTTCAGCTGGAAAAACCTATCAGTTTATGCCTTTCCTCCTCTGCCTCTCCTCTCCAGAGTACTACTAAAGATCAAAACAGGACAAACCAAGGACGATATTGATTGCACCAGACTGGCCATGCCAACACTGGTACCCTTTCTTGCGCAGTGTGTCACTTTTGGCCACATGGCACCTGCCTCAGACCCCTACCCTGTTGTCTCAGCAGGTGAACCAGATTCTGCACCCTCAGCTTCGAACCCTGAACCTAGCAGCCTGGCTAATTACCCAAGTTCTCCTTTACCATCCCTCAGTAAACCAGTGATGGATATCATTTTAGAGGCAAGGAGACCTAGTACTAGAAAATCTTATGCTGAAAAATGGAAAAGATTCTGTGTTCGGAACCAATCTCAAGGGATGAGCACAGCAGCGCCCAACTTACCTCAGACTCTACAATACTTAAATGAGATGCTTCACAAGGGCCTGTCTTTTTTTTCCCTCCATCAAAATTCACACCTCAGCCATTTCAGCTCATTATAACACAGAACTTCCCCTCTTGTCTCATTCACTGCTCAAGCAGTTTCTTCAGAGGGGCCAAAAATTTAAGACCACCTAGGAGAGCCCCAACTCCAACCTTGGACCTTAACTTTGTATTGGAGAAACTCACTCTTCCTCCTTTTGAGCCAGCTGCTAGTGCAGATTTAAAATTCCTTTCTTGGAAAACAGCCTTCCTTTTAGCAATCACTTCAGCAAGAAGGGTATCTGAGTTACAGGCCGTTATGACAGTGGAGCCTTTCATCATCTTTCATGCAGACAGGGTGTCCCTCAGAACCAATCCCTCCTTTATGGCCAAGGTGGTATCCAGTGTGGCTCTTAATCAGTCTATTCATTTGCCAATGTTTTTTCCTAATCCACAGAACAAAGGGGAATGGATACTGCACTCCTTCGAATGTGCACAGACAACTTAGATTTTACTTGGACAGGACTAAACCTCAAAGGAAATTTGAACAACTTCTGGTGGCATTTGCTGCAGGGGCAGAGGGGAAAGCTATTTCAAAGCAAACCATTTCTAAATGGATAGGCCATTGCATTAATTTCTGCTATAAGCACCATGGAAAACCTATTCCACAGGGGATCAGACCCCATTCAACCAGGGCTGCATCTACCTCTACAGCCTTTCTCCGAGGTGTCCCTACAAGGGACATCCTAGAAGATGCTACCTAGAGTTTGGTACATACTTTAACCAAGCATTACCATTTGCCTATTTTCTCTAAATCCAGAGCTGGCTTTGCCACTGCAGTTTTACAGGGCCTTATAGCTGGTCCTAATGCTATTTAAATTCCTCCTCCCATCCTTAGCTTTGGGAATCTACCCAAATGTGATGACTGCAACAGTGAAACACGAAGAACATAGTACAGTTGTGTACACTTACCATAAATGTAGATGTTCGAGTGTATTCACTGTTGCAGTCCTGGTTACCCTCCCTCCAGCCCCGTTTTTTTTTTTTTTTTTTTTTGGCTATACCTTTAACTCTCCTTTACTATGCTTAAAATCTTTTTGGTGTATTTGCTTTTTTATTGGAGGCATGTCCTTGTATATATGTATTTTATTGCTTCCCATTAAGGGGTCACCTGACATCTGGGGCAAGAAAAACTGATGTAATGGCATCGGCTGAATGTTTTATACCTCTAACTACCTGACGTCATGGAAGAAGAGACAGCAACCGACGCAGGACCCAAGACTTTGTTAATCAGGCCAACTGAGGGCTACTGCAAGCAGATAACTCAAATGTGATCGCACATCTACATTTATGGTAAGTGTACACAACTGTACTTTCTTAAAGTCATAGTCATTAATTCTGTATTACAAACTATTTTGGACAGTGATATAATTCCACAAAAGGTGTAATTTTCTTACTTTTCCAGTTTGGAGTAATGTTTTTTCTTGCTATTGCAAGGAGGGACCAGAGGAGGTGCACTTGTGTACTTGGAACATATACTGGAATCGGAGCATTAAATAATAACAATGAGTCAGCGACTTCACATTTATCTGACCACAATGCTTTAATAAAGGGTTTTAATTCCGACCAAAAGGGAATTACAGTGTTACAGTTTATAAACATATGTACCCAGTCTGCATATTCTGCTTCTTCACATCTCCAACATGATGATGTCTCATTACTTGATATTAATGCTATTTTCTGGCGTGTGAAAAAACTTCTGTGAATAAATTTCCATGTGTACATTTTCCAAAAGGGAGATGATGTAGTTTTACTGACTGATTTAAGTATTACTGATTTCTCTTTTTCTGAAAAGCTAGCTTTATTTTTTTTTTCTGCATAGCTCCATAGGGAGTCATCTGAAGCTGGTAAATCCATTTGCAATGTCGTATAAAACCTTGACATCGATGGTCCATCATTTCTGCATAGTGTATTGATTTCACAAAAAAGTGTTAGAATTTTGAGTCTAGGTGTGGATTTCACTATTTGATTTATTTTAAACTCATTAACTGTAAGTGTGTATGTTTAGCCAGTTGTTTTGATTTATATCTTGCTATGAGAGAGGTTGCGTCCTGTATATAATTGTGATCAAGAATCTGATAAGAGAAAACTAGCCCATTTCCTTTCAATTCTTTTTTTTTTCATGGTATGAGTCCAAGCATTTATTTGTTAAAGCTATCGGAAGCATAATAAATAAAATATTTCTCATCTTATAATCTTTGAACATTAGCTGTTTGAAATAGTTTACTATGTAATTAACAAATGACGAGAATTTTTTTTTGTTACTTGTATTAAAACAAATGATGTTAAGTTGTCTATCTCGCCTTCATTCTTGCTGGATGGGTTCGGAGCCGACCTCGGCTCCGACTCGGCCACTCTAAAGCTCGAGAGTTGGTTCCACCGGCTCGAGGCTCCCCTTATATCCCACAATGCTAGGCGAGAGTTACCTCAGATCTCGTTTGCCGCTACAGCTTCGAGGTTGGTTATTCTACCGGTTCCTGGTAAGTTTTAACTTTTTCTATAAAAAGTTTCTCTTGTTTCCCCTTTTTTTAGTTTAATTATTCCTAAATTAGTGTAGTTTATTAAACTCTATCCCCGATCCTATTTCTTCCCGTTTCTTGTCAAAAGAACTTTTAGTTCTTCCCTTGGGCCTTAGGCCTTCCCTTCCCTAGGGAGTGTTTGTGTAGTGTACTACTGCTTATTGTACCTATTTTTAGTATACTTTTACTATAATTGTGTTTTTTGACAGGGTATAACTGGTGTGTTTGAGTGTGTGTTTGTGTTCACCAGTTAGGCTATGTCTAAAGAAGCAAAGGTCTCCGGATTCAAGAAGTGTGATGCGTGCTGTCAGAAAATGTCTCTGACAGGCGCTCACACTTCTTGTGTCTATTGTCTGGGGCCTTTGCACCTGCAGGACTCCTGTGCTGTCTGCCATGGCTTCAGCCCCAGGGTCCTGCAGGAAAGAAAAAACAAGCTCATTTTGAGAGGCTTGTTGAAGCCTGAGGATTCCCTGTCTGTCTCAACAGGGAAGCCCTCCAAGGCATCGAGGTCTTGACTCCGGCTTCTGAGCCGAGACCTCAGGTTGTTCAACCTTGCCTTTATCGGCTCCGGCTGGAGCCGATAAGACTCAGTCCACAGTTTCTGTGGCTCCTCGGCTCGGCTGGAGCCGAGGTTATCGAGGTACCGTGTCGGCTCCGACAAGATCTTCGGAGCCGACAACCAGAAAGAGGTCTAGGTCACCTTCTCTTGGCTCCGTTCATTCGGCTCCAGGTTCTCCCCTGCTGTCTGAATGGAGCCAAAGGTCTCATTCCTCTAGGTCATCGAGGTTGTCTGATCATGACCTTCAGAGGGTGGTGAGTCGACTACTCAAGTCTGAGGCACTAGCCCAGATGCTTCAGAGCCCGACTCATCAGTCGGTGCCTGTCCCGTCCATCAACTCCTTCCTCCTTCGACTCTCTTGAGCTCGGAGCCGGGTCGTGTCGGAACCGAGACTGTGGTCACCTCGGGCCGAGACAATTGTCTTCGGCTCCGTCGGCTCCGTTTTCTTCCATGGAGGAATCTCGGCGCCGGACTTCCCTCGTCGGCTCCGAGGGGTGAGTGGCATCGACCCTTGTCCGACCCCCTCTCCCTCTCGGTGCTTCGGCGCTGGTGAGTTCGGCTCCGACATCGGCCTCGAGCCATCACTGTCGGTGCCGAGGGGTCTTTAGCTCCTCGGGCGGGGACCTCTGGCTCTGCCTGACAGGGGTGCTTTGAGGTCATGCGGAGTGTGTTAGAGCCTGGCTCTACTCCACAGTCGGCTCCGTCAGCCCCTCCCTCTATGCTGCCTCAGGGTAAGTCGACTCACTCCCTCATCCCGGACCGCAGAGAGCCAACTCCTCAGGAGCCCCTGTGGGATTTCATCCTCTTCGAGGCCTCTCCTGATTTGGCAGAAGAGCCCCTCGGAAGAGGAAGTGCAAGAGGAAGCACATTGACTCACCTGAGTCTATCACGTCCGACACAGATCTGGATGATTCTGAGGGTTCCCCGTTCCCCTTCTGAAGATGTCTCTTTGCAGACATTCTGGAGATCCTTAAACAGAGGGGAAATTGGCCAGCCCTCAACCCTTCGGAGGACGAATCTGTGTATCTTGAGGCGTTTGGCTCTCGTCCTTCCACCTCCTGGGTGTCCCCCTTTCAACCCCTCATGCAGGTGGTTGCTAAAAGGCATGGACGGCTCCTGATTCAGTGGACCCCACTCCCAGGAGACCCTCCAAATTCATCACAGCTCCAGCAGACAAGGAATTTTTATCAAAAGGAGTCTCTGTGGATGCTATGGTGGTAGCTGCCGCCACAAAGAAGGAACTGGCTGATCCTTCAGTGCCTGTCCATCCACCTAACAAGGAATCTAGGTCCATGGATAGGTACGGGAAGCGGATGTTCTCCTCAGCGACATTTACTATGCGTTAAGCTGAATTACCTGTGCCATTTCACTCGTCTTCAAAGGGACTTGATCAAAGAAGCGAGTGAAATGCTAAGAACCCTACAACTGCGGGTTTCAAGAAAAATGAACACGCAGCTGGCTATCCTTAATTCTATTTCCAACTCCTCCATGCGCCTCCTCTCTTATGCGGCCGATGGAGCGAGCAGAGCCGCTGGAACAGGGTAGCCTTACGTAGGCACACCTGGATGCGGCTATGCAATTTTGGAACCTTTCAAGGCGTCTTTCACAAACTCCCCTTTTGATGGATCATCCCTTTTTGGTCCACAAGTGAAAGAAACCCTGACTAGGTGCGAGACGGATGGCAAGACCCTTTCTGCCGTCGAGTCTGTTTTTCCACTCCTTCTAGGCCTTACCCCAAAGGCCAGAAGGGGGAAAGATGTGGTTCCGTAAACAATCTCAAGGGACTTCGCCTGGCGACAGAGTCGGTTCCCGCCAGAGGCAGAGGGGAACAACAATGGTAGACGACCCCCTAGAGGCAGAGGGGGTCCGCAGAACCAGGGCAATCGAGAAACGTCTTCCGATAAGCCCTTTCAGCATCCCTGAGGTGTTGCCCGACTGCCCATCTTCGGAGGCAGTCGGGGGAAGATTGTCACTGTACCCAGAAGCCTGGCTATCCTTGACACAAGACAAATGGGTACAGTCCATCATTTCGAAGGTTATTCTATTCCCCTTCTTCGTTCTCCAAGTCAGTCAAAAAAATCCCTTCCAGATGTTCCACCCGCTCAAAGGGATATAGCAGCTTTGGAAATTTCAAAACTGCTTGCAAAAAGAGCTATTCAGCCAGTGCCAGCAGACCAACTAGGATCCGGAATCTACTCAAGGTTCTTTTTAGTTCCAAAGAAAACAGGGGACTGCAGACCAATTTTGGATCTCAGTATCTTGAACAGATCGGTCAAGAAAACAAGATTTCGGATGGTCACGCTGCAATCCATTCTTCCCCTGTTGGGAAAAGGAAACTGGATGTGCTCTATAGACCTTCAGGACGCTGCACTATCACATAAAAATGAACAGGCGCTCCAGAAGATTCCTCCGCTTCAGGCTGGGAACCAGTCATTTTCAATTCAGGGCCCTGCCCTTTGGTCTCACCACTGCCCCCCGGGTGTTTACCAAATGCATGGCAGTGGTAGCTTCTCACCTGAGACGACAAGGATTCCAGGTGTTTCCATATTTGGACGACTGGCTCCTCATAGCTCCCACCAAGCATCTCCTTCTGATGGCCAGAGATTACACTTTTCGCGTCTGTCAAAAACTGGGTATCTCAATAAATTGCGAAAAGTCTGTTTTGTCGCCTTGTCGTACTATTACCTACATAGGCGCAAAATTAGATACTGTAAACATGTCTGCAACACTAACGAACCAAAGGATATCAGACATTCAAAAATTGGTATCACTACTTCTCAACAACAACAGAGCCAAAGCCAGGTTAGTTCTAAAGGTGTTGGGAATCATGGCAGCGCCATACCCCTCCTTCCATTGGCCAGATACCACATGCGGATCCTTCAGTGGATGCTCTTTTCTCAATGGTCATACCAGGAACTTCCAATGTCTCACACCATTATGATCACGCAAGCGTGCAAAAGCATCTCATGTGGTGGATGTCTTCCCCCCAGCTCCTGTTGGGGAGACCATTTGTTCCACCTCCTCCGGTTGCTACTCTGACAACGGATGCCTCCCTGATCGGGTGGGGGCATTATCAGGGCAGGACAGTCCAGGGCACATGGCAACCAAACGAATGCCACTTGCACATAAATGTTCTGGAGATGAGAGCAGTGCTTTTAGCGTTGCAAGCCCTTCAACACTCTCTTCCCTTGGGAACGATTGCAATCCAGACAGACAATATGTCTGTAGTGTGGTACATCAACAAACAAGGCGGAACCAGATCATACCCCTGTGTCGAGAAGCACTCAGACTGTGGCAATGGGCGATTTCTTCTCAGCGTTTTCTGATAGCAACGCACATCGCCGGAAGTCCAATCACATTGCGGACAAGTTGAGCAGAGCTATTCTCATGCCTCACGAGTGGTCTCTGAAAGACTCTGTAGTGAGAGAGATTTTTCTCAAGTGGGGTCAGCCTTGCTGCGATCTTTTTGCTACTCCCCAAAACAGCAAGTGCAGAGAATTCTTCACTCTATTCCCTTTACCAGGCCAACCCAGCAGGGACGCTAGTCCAAGTTTGGCCCGGGACTTCTGTATGCATTTCCTCCTTTCCCACTGATCTCTCAAGTAATACAGAAAGCTATCGCTCAGAAGGCCTCATTGATCCTCATTGCTCCTTACTGGCCTCGACAAGTGTGGTTCCCCTTTCTGCATCGATTTCTTTTGAGCGACCGTGGAATCTGGACCTAGTTCCAGATCTTTTGATCCATCAGTCGGGTCAGTTTCATCGCTCCCTCCCCTCTCTGAACCTCACTGCTTGGTTCCTCCACTTCCAACCGTAGCCAGGCTTCCTCAATTATCTCACTCTGTTAGAGATATTTTGATAGCTTCCCATAAATCTTCCACTCGAAAGATTTATTTGAGTAAGTGGAAACGATTTTCATATTGGGCACAAGGAAAGGACATAGATCCTTTCACCGCTTCCATCCAACTAGTCCTCGATTTTCTTGCTGAACTCTTCCATGCAGGTTCATCTCCATCTACTCTTAAGGTTCAATTGGCAGCTATTTCTAATTTCCATGTGGGTATTTCTGAATCCGCCCTAATGTCCCACAAGCTCTGCAAAGCCTTTTTGAAAGGAGTTTTTCTGCTCAGACCTCCTGTAAGAAATCCTCCTTCTCCTTGGGACCTAAATTTAGTTCTTGCTTCTTTGATTCTTTCCCCTTTCGAACCTGCAGCTTCATGTTCCTTAAAGTTATTATCATGGAAAACTCTCTTTCTGGTGGCTATCACATCAGCTAGAAGAATTTCAGAACTTCAAGCACTCAGTTGTCGTTCTCCTTACCTTGTGTTCCATAAGGACAGAGTTTCCTTACGAACTAACCCATCCTTTTTGCCTAAGGTGGTTTCAACATCAAATCTAAACCAGTGCATTGACCTCCCTGTCTTTTTCCCGGAGTATTCAAATAGGTCTGAACAAAAATTACACTGTCTGGATGTTCATCGTCAATTAAGGTACTACTTGGACAGAACGAAACAATTCAGAAAATCTGATCAGCTGTTTGTCTCCTATGCGGAAAGCAGAAAGGGACTTCCAGTTTCAAAGGTATCTTTATCCAGATGGCTAACATCTCTGATTACCCTTGTTTATGAGATTAGACACAAAAAACTGCCTAATAAGCCTAAAGCCCATTCCACCAGAGCTTTGGCTACTTCTCTAGCCTTCCAAGACAGACTGCCTATTGGCACCATTTGTGCAGCGGCTACTTGGGCTACTCCTCACACTTTTATTTCTCATTATAAGTTGGATTTAGCTTCTAGGCATAGAGCTAATTTTGGTTCCACTGTTCTCAGGAGTCTGTTCCGTTAGGCCACCCGGGACAAGGTGCTAGGGACGCGGTCCCATCCAGCAAGAATGAAGGCGAGATAGACAACTTAACATATAGAAGTTATGTTCTTACCATAACGTTCCATGTTAGTTGTCTTCTTCTCGCCTTCTTCTTCGCCCCACCCTCCTTCCCCCTGGCCTGGACAGACCTAGAGGAGTTGTGATCGTGACCTCTCTTTCTACCACCTCTTTCTTAGCTATATGCTATTATGCATATTTCTTGTTTCAGGATGTAGGTCACCCTTCTTCTCCCTGTTGTTAGAGGTGGTCTCTGTTATAGTTATTCTGTTTTATACTGTTACTATCTTAAGCTGGGGTTAGCTTACAAACGAGATCTGAGGTAACTCTCGCCTAGCATTGTGGGATATAAGGGGAGCCTCGAGCCGGTGGAACCAACTCTCGAGCTTTAGAGTGGCGAGTCGGCCGAGGTCGGCTCCGAACCCATCCAGCAAGAAGAAGGCGAGAAGAAGACAACTAACATGGAACGTTATGGTAAGAACATAACTTCTATTTTTTTATGACAAGGTAACCTTTTTCCACTTCAGAAAACATATCGTTTATTGTTTCCTCACAATTGTCTAGTAATATTGCTTTATGTAGATTTTTCCAGTTGGAAGTATATTTGCTGTTTAGCCAATGACTTATAATGTTAAAAGTAATTGATTCAGTATATACTTATAGATGTGGAAATGGGATTCCACCCTCTTCCCAACTTCTGTAATGCCATGAATGACTAATCCTTGTTTTTTTTGAAATCCATAAAAACTTTATCAATATAGAGTTAAGGTATTTCAGTAGTGTTTTGGAAGGGGTGCTAGGATGGCTTGAAAAACGTACAGAATTTTGGGTAGTATGATCATTTTAAGTAATGATAGCCTTTCCTCCATGGTGAGTAACATTTTATTCCATTTGTTTAAGTAATCTTTAACGGTGTCTATTAACATTATGAGATTTGTTTGCCTAGTGTCTTTCCAGTTTTCTTTAATGGTTATGCCTAGATATTTAATCCTATTGTTATCCCAATTAAAGTCTGTATATCTGTCGAACTGGGTTTATTTTTTGTTTAACAGAATAGTTTCAGTTTTATTTTGATTAAAACTGAGGCCAGATATCATTTTTGAAGAGATCTATAAGATGTTCAGTTGAGGAATCTATGCTCCCAATTGTTAATAAAATATCATCAGCGAAAAGCTGGACTTTGGAATTGTACTTTGCATTGACATAGAAGCTGCTTATTTTATCATTAGTTCTTATGTAATTACCTAATTGAGCTCCACTGATACAGCAAATAATAAGGGTGAAAGAGGGAACCCTTGCTTGGTACCTTTTGTTATTTTAAGTGGTCCTGACAAGAAAGCTCCATTTTTAATGTATGATATAGTAGTGTATAATTTCTTCAGCAATTTAAAAAAAATCTGAGGAAAAGTTGTACATTTCTAGAACTTTAAATAGGGCCAACTTAAAAAATCAAACACTTTGTCCAACTCTAGGCTAATAATTTTTAAGTCTCTCTTTTTTTTTTTGTTTGCATAGTCCATTAATGTTAATAATCTGATTAAATTGTGTGGGACCTTCCTGTGTGAAATAAACCCTGTTTGATCATCTTTTATTATTTTGGTAAAAATTGATTTAATCTGTCTGCTAGAATAGATGAAAAAATCTTGTAGTCCACATTCAGAAGGGAAATAGGGCAGTACGATGTTATAAAATTAGGGTCCTTGTCATGTTTCAAAATGGGTGAAATCATAGCAAATTTCCAGGAAGGGAAAATGCCATCATTCTTTCTGAATTCTTCAAAAGCATCTATTAGAATTTCTAAGGTCTCATCTGGAAGTATCTTATATATTTCCCTTATTAGTCCATCAAGGCCAGGGGCCTTATTATTATTAATGTTTTGTATTTTCCCCTTAAGCTCCTTTAATGATGTAGACTTAAGGAGTCTAGAGTTTTGTTATTTTGTTAATCTTTTATCAATTAACTAAAAACGTAAACTGAATAAACGACTTGAAATTCAAGCACAAAAGGGCAGTAGAGATTAGCAATGAAAATAATGCCACGGGAAAGCATTATGAAATGGAAAATTACCCTATTGATTTTAAATGTATTGTATTAGGAGCTATTACTGGTTATGAAACACTATTAAATGCAGAGGAAGAACTTGGGTGGCTGGAGTATTCATGGCAAGTCAGACTTAATGCTTGCCACCCTCCAGGGTTAAATAGCTGAGAGGATTGTGTGGCTTATTTGAGAAGGAAGGGGTTAAGGCATTAACCTTTGAAAGTCATGTAACAAGTTGCTTTAAGTATTTAAATTGAATGTATTCAATATGTAATTCAGTCTGATAAAGTCTCAGTGTTGGGAAACTAAAGAGCTTACTGGATTATCGTTTAATAAAGGAAGTTTGGTTTTATTGCCAAGTTTTTTTAAATCTTTTATCAGTATTGTCTTTCAAAAACCTGTCTCTCATACTTTGTAGGTTAGTGTTATTTAGTGTTTCATGATGTGTTCTAAAGGCCTCTAGTATTTCTTTTAAATCTGTTACATGTTTAGGTTTCTTCATGGGATTGTCTATAATTTCCTTGATACAATTAGCTTTTGTCAGGCTTTTAGATTTAAGTGCAAGTCTATGCATATTCTTTGGATTAATAGTATAGATTTGTAGCTTTATTTTTTCTAAGTTTATTGCTACTTTGTGATTTAAAATGGCTGTGTATGTCCTATTCAGTTGCTCTATTTTAGAAAGTTTTGCATCATCTTTTTTGTCCAAGTTCTTTTTTAATGTGTCAATTTTTGACTGTATGTGTATTAGCTCCTTTCCCATTCTTTTTTTTTTAAGTACCAACTTTTGATTTTATCATACAAGTATGATCTAAGTGTATCTCAAAGTATAGTTCTAGAGGTCTCATTGTTATCATTAAAATCTAGAAATGTTTTTATTTCTTTTAACAGCCATTCTCTGAAATCTTTTAATTTGGTAATGTATGCGGGTAATATAGCAATAACCCACGCCTGGGTGTGGGTAATGCTAAATTTACCCACGGTTGGCGTGGTTTGGTCCCGAGGGCGAAGCCCGAGGGACCAGACAAAGCCAACCGTGAGTAAATTTAGCATTACCCACACCCAGAAGTGGGTTATTGCTATTATACCATGACATTATTTAAGAAAATAAACTATTCCTTTTCTTAAATAATGGCATAGTATAATGCCTGTTTACTGCCCTTCCGCAGATGTCTGGCATCCGTGGCAGTTCTGATGTACTGCGCGCCTGCACAGTACATCAGAGCTGTGGGCAAAAGCAACGGAGAAAGCAAGATCTCCGTTGCTTTTTTTTTTAGTGTCTCGCTATGTTAAATGAGTTTAACATAGCGAGACAGTTTTAAAATAAGCAACGGACATCTCCGTTGCTTATTTTAAAACTGTCTCGCTATGTTAAACTCATTTAACATAGCGACAAAAAGCAACGGAGATCTTGCTTTCTCCGTTGCTTTTAAACATTGTTCGCTATGTTAAATGGGTTTAACATGGCGAGACAGCTTTAAAATAAGCAACGGAGATCTCCGTTGCTTATTTTAAAGCTGTCTCGCTATGTTAAACCCATTTAACATAGCGAGACAGTGTTTTAAAAAAACGAGTTATACTAATGGAAAAAAGTCCGGGCGACCGGACCTTTTTCCATTAGTATAACTCTATTTACAACGGGCACGCTGGCCAATCAGCGTGCACGTTTTGGGGGGATCATGGTATAATTGCCATTATATCAGGTCTCTGGGTATTATATGGATTTTGAAAAAAATAGTGTTGTGGTCGGACAATGGGCATGTACTGATCTTGACTTCCTGTATCTTAGATAATAAATTATAAGTAACAAATATCTTATCAATATTTGTTTGGGTACCATACCTGTAGGAGTAATGTGTATATTATAGGGATTCTGATTCTGTTATGGTATAAATATTCCTAAAGTATAAATATTCCTAAAATTTGAAGAGGTAATAAAGTTGTTTAATTTTTTTGCTGCAGCTGACATTTTAAAGTTACTATTGTTAGTCGTGTCATTCTTGGAAAGAATGCAGTTGAAATCTCCTACACATATAATATCTCCTTTAGCTTTAAGTGAGATTAGTTCTAAGTACTTTGCTGTTCTTGCTCTGAAACCAGATATCCAGTATGCATTAACTAAGGTGATATATTTTCTATTTATTTCCAGAGTTACCATACTTAACGTAACATTTTTGTCTGAATATGAATCAATAATTTTAGGTACTGGTAAGGATTTTTTCCACAAAGTTATAGTGCCCCTCCTCTTGGTCTGATAGTGAAATGTGACAAGTGTTGAATAACCATTAAAAAAACAGCCTATTCACATCTTTTGCTATTAGGTGGGTTTCCTGTATAAATGCAATATCCACTTTATTTGTTCAAAGGTATTTACATAAACTTCCCCTTTTTCTATTGTTATTAAGGCCATTGACATTAAGCGAAACACATTTATATATGGACATATTTGAAAACACATTCTTGCATTGTGTATTCCATTATGGACAAAATTTTAACTTTACACATATCTAACAAATAATCAGAACTATATACAATACCAAACATGGAATTTAAAATTCCTGGTTCAATGAACAAATCATTGAAGCCACCTTCTACCATCCTACAATCAAGTCTGATGCTTCAGCCTGTAATTTCTGAAATGTACAATGCATTTTAGGATGTGAAGACTCTCCTGACCTATGTAAGAATTCTAAACAGTACTTTTAAGGTGTTATTAGACTGTAAATTGACTGCCTTAATCAACAGCTTTAAAGATAAGACACAGTTTCAAACAGTTATGTCACAAACCATTCTATTTTAAGTAGTAAGTACCTTGTGATTGCTAAATAACAAAACATTTGTTAATAAAATAATGAAGTAAACAAAAAGATTTACACTTGTCTTATAAGGATTTAGAGTAACTTACTGCCATCTTCATATCAAGTCCTTTATATTTTACAATTGGTAGTAAAGCTTTAGAATAAAATGTAAAAAAGGAATATAATCTCCTAAATTTAATCTTGCCAATATTTAATACACGTTGCAGAAGAAAATAATGAGAAGGATATGCTAACAAGGATTTGTTAATTTATTTACAGAGAACACTGTCTGAGAGTTATGAGAAACAAAAAGAGGCTTTCTCTAATGTTATGAATATTACCCTATCTTGTTTTTTACTCATGTACTGAACACTATGTTTGTCTTCTATTATAGTTTCTTACTATATGTATATATTAAAAAAGGGGGGTGGTATATATAATTCTATACCATGTGTGTGACTGCATGAATCTTCCAGAAGATGCATACATGTAGCATCAGTAAAATATGTTATCATGCTTGCATGTGATTTTTAGATTATCAAGTAGTTTGAGTAAAATAATAAATACACATATTGTTAGAACTATAAATATTATTGTGTCCATTCTTTTCCCATAAAACTTATTACATTGCAGATTTGTATGCCAACAGTAAACATAAATACTTCACTTTTGTTTTAACAAGCAGAATCTGTTTACCCCAACATTACTAAGCATCAGAAGTATTTGAAATAACTTCATGCATTTATCCAGACAGTAAAATGCGACTGCTATGTTAAAAGTACATCACTGAATAGCTTTGTAAATAAAAAACATTTCTAGTACCTTTTTTGAGTAGATTCAGCTGGGATTACAACTCTACAGTTTAGAAAAGCTGATATGGTTCATTTTAGAGTCCAGCAGCTGAAATCTGATGTCTTTTTCGTCGTAGAGTGTCGCGTGATGATGATGTAAGTTCAAAGGTCACACCTTTCCTGTTTTCACAAAGTAAATCATTTGGGAAGATGCTGAGTGAAACAAATGGCTGTACTGAACTCGAGACATTAAATACGTGAAGCTTTTTGCATTCTAGCAAGAAAATCGTCTTGAGGACAGAGTTAGCAAGATTTACATCTGTTTATGGAGCGAAAAGGAAACTAAACATGCACAATCATTGAGATGAAGGTAAAAAAAGAAACTGTTATATCAGGGACTTGTGAAATATCAAAACTGACAATACCTACCCTATTAATGGATACAGTAAATAAGACAGTATGCTTTAAAACACATATACTCAGTTATAAGTATAAAATATCAGTTTCTACATATTATTACTCCCATTACCATCATATTATAATAAATAACAAGTCAGAGTAAACTTGACAAATGTATTTACACTTCCCTCCATGTATTTCCCAGTGTGCAACACTATCAAGTTAAAAAAAAAGAAAAACCCATATTATTACTTTCAACTTCTATCAGCAGTTTTACTAAAAGGATCTAGTGCCTCTAAGATGTTAATAGCTTGGTATTATGTATATTTTAATGTGCATAAGGGCACATATAAAATACACAAGCTGTTGACAATACACTAGTTACAGTTAGTATTTATACAAGGTGCCACTCCAACAATCAGTAACTAGATCATGACTGAACCGCTTGTTTTCATATAAGCCTTTATATATGTATGTATATATATATATATATATATATATATATATCTATACACACACACACACACACACACACACAGTAGAAGAAGCTTTTTTACCTTTAAGGTAGTATTTGTTCATTTGGGTTCGAAGTATTTAGATACATTCTGTCAGATGAGTAAGGTTACAAGTGACAATAAAAAAAAAATTACTTTCGTTTTATTTTTTACTTGGAATTTTTATCATTTGTGAATTAATTGCCATTGATAGCTTATCTTTTCAGACTAGGTAATGAAATGTCCATATCTTCTAATTTAGCCAACAGTTTATTCTTCCTGACAAACTCTGCTGCTTCTTCGAGGTTGTTGAATATGTTTTGTCCATCTGAGAGAGTAATTAAAATTTTTGCAGGGAACAAGATCTGATCTTTTATGTCAGCTTTCTTTAAGCTTTTGATGAGGGACACATTCTTTCCTTTTTGTTATTGTACTGGAGGTGCAGTCATTATCAAACCTTATATTTTCCCCTCAAATTGTATTGGATTTCCTGACCAAGCTGTTCTTAATACTAAGTTCTTGTCCTGTGTGGATAAGAATTTAACTATAATAGAGCTGACTGCATGAGATTTTTAGAAGCAGATGTGCTTGTTAAAGACCTGTGGGCTCTCTCGATCCCAAATGAGAGACACACACAGGAACGTTTAATATTTTGGACAGCCATTCATTTAAAAACTGGACCATGTTATTTCCTTCCATCTTCTCAGGTACCCCATATATTTTGACATTGTTCCTGCTTGATCTGGACTCCTGGTCTTCGACTTTCTCAAGTAAATGATTATTCTGTTTTAGAAGGAAATCAATTTGGGTGTCATTTTCCATTTGTCTCCCATCAATGTCATTTACAGTTTTCTCTATGGCTGCTATTTGTTCTGAATGTTTGGTTATCATTTCCTTCAGGTCCTCTGTTTGTTTCTTACTTTCCTTTTTCATGTTCTCCATAATCTTTTCTAAATTATCCATCTTCACTGAGAGGTCCTGGATGTTAGAAATTATTGTGTGAAGTTCCTTTTTCATGGAACTGTCCTGAGGAGAGGCTCTTGTGTGACTCATAGTTTTGTCCAGTTTTACAGAGCTGCAGTACTTCTGACAGGAAATTTCTTGATACAAACTCTGAAAGTTTAATTTCTTCTTTGTAGATAGTCCACAGTACCAAGAGGTATAACTTGTGAAGAAAAATTATTTAGGTTAGAACCAAAAAATCCTGTCAGAAACAATCTTTAGAGACAGAGCATCAGAGAAGTGCTGCTAACACTTAGGCATCTTGGCCAGACCCACCCCCCCCGAACATGCATTTTCTGAACAATACAAAATTTGAAATTCTGTCTGCCATTTATTGACTGACAGCTTACCAGAAAATCGAAACTTTTACCAAGGGACAAGACAAAATATGAGACAAAATCAGGAACATTTGAGATGTATGGTCCAAACTTTGAAGGAAAGGTTGAAGAAAATGAAAGATGAATATGTGGAAGTCTGGCTGCTGTGCTTCTTACATTTGCTTGTAGCATGCATGTCCTCCCTGCGGTTGAGTGGCGTTCGAAAGACATGCGTGAATGGGCGTGCCTTCGTTGAAGGTTGGGTGTTGAGCTGGCGCCTCAGCACCATAAAAATCTACTGCCAATCATTAGCGGATCGGACTTCCGCTGTGGCGACCCCTAACCAGGAAAAGCCGAAAGAACAACAACAATATTCCTGAAGATTATCTTAGTTTTATCTCCCACAAAACATTTTAAGTCAAGAAGGGTGAGATCCATATCTGACTTGTGTTTGAATAATTCTCAATACAACAATGCACAGAGAGAACAATGATTTCAAAAACAGAGGTTTTGTAAGTATCTAAAACTGAGACATTCTTCACCTTTTGATGACATTAACATGGTGAACTCAAATGTATTCCTACATGAGTGAATGTTTTGTCAGATAACATGGCCATCAGTGATGTGTAACATTTGTGAAGAGGAATGATAGTCAAATCAGAACAAAAGACACAGAGACTAAACTAGTCTGTGAAACTGAAAAAGAAAATCAGAAGTTCCAACATATTTGTTACCAGGGATAGTTTGTACAGCTGTACAAGTGGCAGTTGATAGCTATACCTTTGACTGTGGTGGCAAATGATTGTGAAGAACCCTTTCCAGTCAGTGTTGAGACAAAAAAAAAAAACAGGCATATTTCAGGATATTCAGATTTGCCTTTTAACATTTTAGGTAGAATTTTAATACAATAAAAAACATAGCCCTATTTTTCTAAGACACTGTGTCGGGGCAAAACATTTTGCCTGGAAATGAGCAAGACTGCTGTTTAGTTTCACTGAGTGCTTGATACTATACTCTGACTAGGACAGAGATGGCAAGGAAACCATGAAATGTTAACAAGAAGCTAATGTCCGATTGTGTGATAAATGCTGCATGGTGAAAAATGTATATAGTTCAAAGCTTTCAAAATGCATGGTATTAAAACAAATCTGTTCCTGCAAGTAAGTTTTGTATAGGACATCATAAGCATATTACGGGGAGGGGGTTGTGTTATGTTTGCTATAAAATGGTTAATCCTAACTGGATTACATGAGTAACACTTTTTTTATTTTTGATTCCAAATGTCTGCCTACTATTAGCTCTCATGCCGGCCTGTTGGCTTATTCATTTCTTGCAGAGTAAGCATCGTTTTTGCCTTTCATCACTTTTGTGGTTTATGAGCTAACTACATTCAAGCATAATTGAAACCTTTTTCTGATATATGGATATAGCCCCCCCCCCCCCCCCACACACACACACACACACACACACACACACTGGTTGACATTAACACCTGGCCACTACAGTTCCATCCAGTTGTGCTTGTGTGCTCCACATGTATGTACTGAGGGTTGCAATCACCAGCTTAGTAGAATCAAGTCCATGTCCCTAGTCAGCACATTTTGGGTGCCAGGCAACACTGTGCTTGCTCAGTGTCAAGGCATGGGCTGGAACCACCAATGCCTTCCTTTTAGGTTGAGTAACTCAATGCCTGCCACTTATTCTTACCTTTCTCCCACCAGTCACTGAGCCACTTTATTTATTTGCATTCTGCTTTGCACTACCGACTAAAACAGCATATTTAATAAGTAACATACAACGATTACTGCAGAGGGATAAAGCCCTAACTGTGTCTCAGATTACCCACATAATAAAACTTGGGTTGCTTGGACAAAGTCTGGGCTTTACCCTCCCTATGACACAACTGGCTGATTGACATTAATAACAGTAAACAGTCTGCTGTGAAATACGTTAAGTGGCTATCCAGTTAATGGTGGTTCTCAGCGTCTCCCTTATGTTAACTATCTGTTATATCTGCAAAGTTCTCTTAATATGCCAGCTAATAAACCACACACACACACACACACACACACACACACACACACACTTCATTGCCAATGCTGCTAGGTCTTGAAATGTGGATTTCTTATCAAGGCTGTTAATAATTTAAGATGCTTTTGAAGTCTAGTATGTGACACTGCTCTCCAGTCCTCTCCAGCTACTTTTCTGTCATACCCCTGCCTCATTTTTCCAAACCCATTCTTTTCTTCTGAATGTCCTTTCCATAAAGTCTGATGAATATTACATTAATTTAGCTTAGATTCTTCTTCTTCCTTGCTTCTTGTATATCTAATCTCTTTCACCTTCTGTATACAACACATTTATTGCTACTGCCTATTGCTTTAATATGTACGCTATATTTTTTTCACTGCCACTAGGCTGCTTTATGTGTGTATGTTCTGCCTATGCCACCAACTAAAACATCATAGTTACTGAGGCATTTGCTGTGCTTTGTAAGTAGCAATATTATGAAATGAAATGTTCAGTGTTGCTCTTGTTTTTGGAGAGTTTATATATCATTAAAGATATGCCAAGCACCTAAGTACAGTTGTCACTGTGTAAATATTCTACACACAAAGCCCTTCAGCTCTTGCTAATTTTTGGTTGGTGTATGTTTTCTTTACTGTCATAATACTGTCTGCATATTCCTGTGTGTCTGCTCATTTCTCTAGTTGCAAAAGGTATGCCTGTTTAAAAGGGTGGTATTCATAGTCTTGGACTTTACAGTACATAGCAGTTAACCATAAAGAGACAGATATGTGTATATGTAAATAAAATATGTGCAAGTTATTCATGCTGAATAAGGAAAGGCAGAGACATTTTGAAAAACATGCTTACTTATGGCAAAATAAAGTACCTAAAATGAAGCATTAAGCATGTATGAGGTGCTATGTGAAAGCCCTAGGCCTCGTATTACTTCATATGTATTCATGTATTGTGGACGGATGTGGCTGTACACAGTCATGCTAGAAAGACCTAAGGCAAGTGATGGAGTGCACAGCTTTTATTATTAGTATTTAAAAAAATAAAGGAGTTTCAAATGTTTTATATGGTGGTGTCTTTATGTGGACACACTGTTGATTACTTTAAAGACTAGAAAGGGAGATAGGAAAGATTGAAAAAGGGGAGACACAATAAGGAGAGAGACGCAGCAAGAACACATCGAGGGTTGTGCTGCAGGAGGTGGGGTGCAATGTTTTTGGCAGGGGATAGACTCCCTATTTTTTCAAATAGTTTTTATAAAAGAGGGTAGAGTGGGTAGAAAATAGGTAAGAGGGTGTAGGAAAAAGAGAACAAGGGAAGAAAGAGTGACAAGGAATGGCACCAGCAGGAGTCTCCAATCCATAGAGCCTTAAAAGTTTCAAACAAGTCCTGAAGGCCCTGTTCAGTGAGCTTTGCCAGGCTGCCAAGTGCTGGGGTGCCCATGGGACCAGTGCCACCACCCCAAACCTGGATAGGCAGAGGATGACTGTTTTTAACCAGAGAGGTACTTGCCTAGGCTGCTCCTGAGGAATTTGGATCTATAAAAAAATTAACATAAATAGGAGTGAGAAAATACAAATTGAGAAAGGAATGCATAATTAAAATAAGAAAAACAGAGAAAAAGGGGAAGAAGAGAAAATATGCACAACAGATTCATACATCATGTTACAAAGCATTCAGTCTCTTACTTTAAAACATTTTTATGTTTATAAATCTTTACTGATGTAAAACAGAATATATATGGGAAGTGCTTATGCAGACGTGAGACTACTGATATGGGAATTGCTTATGTTTATGTGGGAAGACTGGTATGAGAAGTGCTTATGCATACTTGGGGAGAGAGTGTATTGCTATTGAGGTTTGGTGGGGTTTCATTTTGCAGTCTGCTACACAAACAAATGATCATACTTGTGCTTAATTTGCATTTATTTGCACTATTGTACTGAAAATATAAACAGTTACATCATATAAAATCAATGAATTCCAAAGGCATGCAGTAGGTGGATTGGACACTAAACTGGCAATTGTCATGAGTGTGCATGTGAGTGTGTGTTATGAAAGAACAGCCACAGCTGAGCTAGCCATCCAGTGGTGTGATACTTGGCTCTTAATTGAATGTCACTGTTGAAATGACACCCCAAACCCATGTGTAATAAATGGGAAAAGAGGTTGTGAATGCACGTATGCATGAAAGACAGAATATCGCAGTTATATATTGATATATCTTTTATACTTGGCTGCAGTAATGTACTGAAGGCACTGCAGTGCTTCAGTTACTATGCTTTATAAATTATTTCTTTATATACATTAATGAAAAATATTAAAGATAAAATAATGCACTTATATACTGACCTATCTCTTACACTTGGTTGCAGTAAAATACTGAATACACCGTAGTGGTTCAGTTACTGTCCTTTATACATTTTTTTTTACTGTTTTTTTTTTTTACTTTATTCATCATTACCAGCTTTTTCAAACAATGTAACTGTTCTTTCATAGTGATGCCGCTTGTATTCAATTTTCTTGTTTTGTGTGTAACACTCTGAATTGTGAGAATGTGTTCAGGCAGAAGATGTTCACACACAGAAAATGTTGCAATTCAAGGAGGTTTTCAGCTCCTTTGCTGCACAATAGTGTGCACTTTAATAGATTTTTGATGATTTACAATATATACATAAGTAATACAACTGGTCATTTTTGCTAAAGTATGTGCTTGTCATTCACTTGACACTGCAACTCACACCCCCTCCCCTGACTTCTACTCTGACTAGGGTGTGGTGCATGACTGAGAGTTCATTCATCTTGTACATGGAATTAATATTGTGGAAGAAATTACAATCTTATACAATTATTATACTAATAAATATTTTCTGGCATGCACAAACAAAATCCATTATTTATAAAAACTGTCTGCATGTAATTTAATTACTTCCTAAGGTAATGCAATACAAAATAAAATTATGTGGAAATGCAAATATTTTTTTCCCTTTCTGCATAAATGCATGAACAAGTAGTTGTAAGTATACTCTTACAGATGTATATTTGTGATTTACAGACATATATATGTAGATTATTATTTTACTCCTATATGCATTACATTTGTATCTGTACAGGCAATTATGCTATCATTTAAGCAGTCTATATATCTGTATACAGATATATGTATACTTTCTTTTGCATCATTATTATTATTATGACATTATAGATACATATTTGCACTTACACTTATTTATTTCTTCTAACAAATTCCTTCAATTTTGCAACCCTCTTAAAGTTTATTTTTTAATCCCCCCTTTCAAAAATAATACGTGCTATAGAACTTTGGCCTTCTCATCATTACTTGGCCAATCCACTCAGCCAGCTGGTTAGGCATACGCTTCTGTAGGTTGTTGTACCTGTGACGGCATTGGTTGCTGGAATTGGTGATCCCGATCTGGGATGTCTTATCTTTTTCCATCAGAACCATGGATGCATGTCCAGATCTTATCCAAGTATGACTCGCTATGAGCCACAGTCTCCTCATCTGACCAAATCAGAGCGCAGCCCCGTGCCTTCAAAAAGGCTGTCATCATATGAAGTTCCAAAACCAGAATGAAGAAATTGTAGGCAGGGCTGTGATTCACAGGTTTACAGCCACTCCCTCTGTGGTGTGATATGACCTTAAACAAACCCAGTTAACCAGCAGGAACATTAGACCAGGTACTATTGTTACTGACAAGTTTGGTTTAACCAAAAATGCTTTGTCATATGCATTTTTTTAATGAATTCATTCACATTTCTTTGTTATGGCTTAGAAAAAACAGTATGTGATCAGCATTTTTGTTTATATTACTTAAAGTTTCTACTGATGCTGGGCATTGCATTAGCTACTTTATTTGGAGTATTACATCTGAATTGCATTTGTACATACCTCATGCAGTAGAGCAGCGTTATTGTTTTGTTTTGGGTGGTTTGTTTTTGCACAAAATAAAATTCCTGTGTCTGTGTCAATTTCTATTAAAGGTTGAGTGCTTTGAGGTACTTAAGTGTGTCAGATGATGTTAGGTGGACAGGAGCTCTCATGCATGTGCCGCTATTGTGCTTTATCTAAACTTATTCAACTTTGAGCATATCTGAGGCTATCTTTACATTCCAGTGGCATGCTGGGGACTGCAGAACACTGCCGCAGACTCTGCCCCAGCAAGCTTATATCAGCCCGAGGCCATGTTCATGAGAATATTTTACATGCATAAGTGGCCATACATGTTCACATAATTACTGCAGTTCATAGTGGTGAAAGTAAAAGGGCCTAATCTGCATATAAAACTTATAAATGGGCCCTGATTTACATGAAGTAGTTTAATACCACCTTATTAACATGTGATAACTCGAGTTAAAATGGCAAATGACTTCGGAAACCACAGATATTTTAAAGTAAGAACAAATTATCGAAATATTCGAAATTAATATGAAGCACTTCAAAAATGATGTAAAATTAGTGAGTTCTGTTCAAGAATGTGTCACTGATATGATGGGCGTATTACAGTGGTTTTAGCGAATATTGTAAAGCTGTCATTTGTAAGTGATCAGTGACAAAAATAATTTCCTTTGGTGTCGTGCAGTGATTGTGCATACATTGCAGAAATGCTGTGTTTTGAAGTACTGAAGTGGTAAGGATGTTTTGTTGGATGAATATACATCTGTCTTTAGTTGGAGATTTGCGAGTGCCACAGTAGCACAGTAGATAGTGTCACCTTACAGCAAGAGGTTCCTCGGTTCAATTCTCGGCTGGGGTGCCTTCTCTGCAGAGTCTGTATGTCCTCACTGTGTTCACATGCATTTCCTCCGGGTGCTCTGTTTTCCTCCTGCATTCAAAAGGTATGCAGTAGCTAGATTTGACACTTTGAATTATCCATAGGTGTGAATGTGTATGTAAGTGTATGGTGTGAAAGGACTACCATGGCAGGGCTAGCCACCCATCTGTGTAAACCTTCGCACTAGATGATTGTCACTGTTTAAGTGACACCCTGACTCTCGTGCAAAAATGGGAAAAAGGGGTTGTGGCTCAATGGACTGAAGAATGCTAAAGGACAGTATTATGAATACAACAGAGTGGGAGGGAGTAGGGGAAGGATAACTCTGTTAAACAGATTGCTTTACTGTTCCGAATGTATTTATGATATTGCTGACATTACTAAGCACAACTTTACAGGCTGTATTGAGATTTTGTGTGTGTAGATAAATATGGGGTTTGTGTCACCTACCTTTTTATGAGAGTGATAGGCATGCTTTCATTGTTGTGTTGTTTGATGATTAGATCAAAAGTTTTCTGTGTATGACTGTGGCATATTTTCTTCATATGCAGTAATGATGCAAAACAAAGGATCAAGGCAGAGAAAGGGCAACTTTAGCCATGAGTAAAACCGCATCCTCATGGCAGCCCTTAGAATATAGGGTAAATGTTTGTTTGGTAAAGGGGGGCCCAACAAGCTGAAAGGATAGAAGCCTGGGATCAAGTTGTCTTGGACATAAATACAGAGCAAGAAGAGGGCAAATGATATAGTTGGATGTGCCAGATGCAAGGCAAGGCAGAATGCAATTGCCTGTAGCAGTACTGCGGTTGCCTGCTACAATTATTCCATTAACATCAGATGAGGAATACTTCCTTTCCATCCATGGGGATGACTGTGACACAGAAGATAATGACACTGGAATAATCAGGTGGTGTTAACATTAGCTGTTACCAACAATACTCGTCTGCTCAGGAAGGGTAGTTAAAAGCAATAATCTATGTTATGTAAAGAATGGAATTATTACATTAAACACTTGATAATTACAATTAATAGGTGAATATTCCACATTTGCATAGAATGACAATGAAGGCAGTGTGCAGAGTGGCAGCCTGAGGAAAGTGGCAACCATTCCCAAAGTTTAATGTAAGATCTCACTCCCCAAAACATGTTAGTAACTCTGCAGGATGTTACAGTGCATTACAAACACTCACTGACATCTCACACACACTTCTGCAGGAGGAAAACCCATTTACCACTACACCAGCATCTCCCAACCCAGATGAGGACTTTCAGGATAATGGCAGACATTCAGAGGTAACAATGTCCACAGTGACACTTTTACTAAAGGAAGCCAGGTGCAGGAACTTGTTACAGCTACCCCAAGAAAAACGAAAAACATTGGCTGCCCAACAACAAATGTGCTGTTTCCTTGTTAGGGCTCAAAGAGTCAGCTGGAAATTGTCAGAATCCTCAACGGTATTTGTGAGAATTTCCAGCACTACTTGGAAATGGCAAAGAGCAGGGAGAATGGTGTGATCACACTGATGCATACTATGATAGCAAACCAATTATCTGTGGCCACCTCATTATATACACTTCTTAAGACTTACCAGACTGGAGTCTTGGAATCAGAAGAGAACGAGGCACTCTCTGGACAAGTGGGGGGCATATCACATGAAACTACAAGTGCTTCTCAAGAAAGTATTGTAGTTAGTTGAGGGGGAGCAAGCACAACAGATTTCATTCAGGCCAGGTCAGCGTTCATCTGTACCTAGCAGAACATGTCACTCGAGGTTCCGATCACGGTCACCATTTTTAATGGCTGGGGTACAGTAAGCATCATGGTGATTTGTTAGGAGATTTGCATATGTACTGTGTATGTGTTTGACTATGAGATTTTTATTTTATTCATCCAAAATTTGACTGATATATGGAAAGCTGCTAAATTAATATGTTAAGTAGCAATATCTGGATTTTTTTTTGTTATAGTGTATGAAAGTTGTACTGTATATAATCTTACTGAATTTTTGCTAAACTTTGACTAGGCTACAGTTGAAAAGTCAGCAAATGTATGCATATTTGTTTTCTTTGCAGATGGCTCGGGTTTGCTGGTGGTTTTTCTTTTCCAAAGTGATCGAACTTTTAGATACAGTAAGTGAAATTCATTTATACACTCTCATTTGTATCGCCTCTAGGACCAAATAGGATTTATGTGCTTGGCAACTGTGTCTACCTGTGCATGTGTCTGACACTGTTGAATTTACTTACCTCAATTTGTGCTGGCTGAAATGTGGACACTGAATACCTCTTCAGCGTGAATACAGATATCCCAAAAATAAAAATCAAATCTCACAGACACATCTGAATAGTGTTAGGGATAAGGCTAATGTAAAGTGTGTGTCTTGTTTAGTGTTAAGGTCAGAGTTAGGGTTAGGGTTATCATTTGGGTTCCGGTTGGAGTTAGGGCTAGGGATAGGATTATCACACATTTATTTTTTATTTTATTTATTTATTTAAGTTTGATGACTGGGGAAGTCCACTGGGCCAAGAAGATCCTGTTTTCGGTGGAGGCCTGGGGAGAAAAGCTCCACAATAATTGCAAGTTACGTTTCACGTGTTAAAAAAGGACATAGTTCATACAGCTAATTAAACATTTACAAATAAGTTCCATGATATTTGCAATTGGCTTGTCACAATGTTACAAAAATGAAAAGACATAATTCATTACAGAAATTTCAACATTTATATAAAGTGAATATTTTTCTTAAACTCACTTGCAGGTTTAACATTTCAAAGTATATACCTACTAGCCATTAGTAGGTTAGGAAAATATTATGCATTGAGAGGGTAATAGTATATTTGAGATTGGAGAGTATAGTACAATAGATATTAGAGAGAAAATTAGTTTTTAGTAGGGGAGGGATTGTTTTGGGTGGGATGAAGTAATAGAAGTAGTCTGATGAGTCAGTGCAAAGTGGAATGGGGGGGGGTTACGTTGGAGCGTGGCAAGGGCATTCCCATTTGAAAGAAAGATGAGAGAGTAGCTGAGATTTGAAATTTGTATGGTTAGGTAGGTTGTGTAGGTGTGTGGGGAGAGAGTTCCACTGTTTAGCTAAGGAGTGGGACAGCAGTAGATTGCCTGGAGGTCATGCAGGTTTGTGGACCTGAAGGAGATTCTAGTGTTTGGATCTGAGTGAGCGGTTGGGAATGTAAGGTTTTAAGGAAGTAGTGAGAGCTGGGCAGTTGGCAGGTTTAAAGATGAGCTTGTGGGCAATGGTGAGTTGTAGGTAACTGAGGTAGTTGGGTAGTTCAAACCGGTTGAGGGTGAATAGGGAGCATCAGTGGTGGGATACATTTTTTGACTTGGTTGCAAATTTGGAGATCTTGTGGTAGCAGTATTCAAGTTTGGACCGAAGGCCAATATATAGATTGGTGAAAAGAAGGGCACCATACATAAGGGAGGGGGAGTAGGAAGGTGGATGCAAGAGTTTGATGGGTAGAGGGGCTTAGAAGACCTAACTTTTGGTGGATTTTCTTGATTGTGGAGTGGATGTGGGTGTCAAATTTTAGTTCTTTATCAATAATGATGCCAAGAGGCTTGGTGTTTGGAACAGTTTCACGGAGGGTGTTGTTTTGGCTCTGTATGGTGAATGTGGATTTGTCAGTGGAATTTTTGGTAGGGGAAAAAAGATTAGTTTGTTTTTTGCATTTAGTGCCAGATGGTTAGACTGCATCCAGGTTTCTGTTTTGGAGAAGGCTAGTTGGGTTTTTGCTAGGAGCTCAGATGGGGAGAAGGCTGAGCAGATGATTGTTGAGTCATCTGCATATTGGATAATAGATGAGTTTGGGATGGATTGGTGAAAGTTGTTAATGAATAGGTTGAAGAGAAGAGGGCCAAGAACAGAACCTTGTGGGACACCTGTGGGTGTGGAAAGGAAGGGGGAGTTTGAAGTTTTCCATTGGACAGCTTGTTGGCGGTTGGACAAGTAGCTGGAATACCAGGCGATGGTGGTGGGAGAGAGGTGTAGGCTGGAGAGTTGGGATAGAAGTAGGGTGTGTGAGATGGTGTCACAGGCCTTTGACAGATCTAGGAATAGTGTGGATACGAACTTGCCCGAGTCACATTTGAGGTTTATGGTTTCAAGAAAGGAAAGAAGAGCAGAAGAGCAGTCATGGTGCTGTGGCCAGGGCGGAAGCCATGTTGGGTAGGGGAGAGGAGATTGTTTAGTGTTAGGTGTGCCATGAGTTGTGCTTGTATTGTTTTCTCTAGTATTTTAGAAAGAGGGGAAAGGATGGCAACAGGCCTGAAGTTGGTGGTATCAGTATTTTTGCCACCTTTGTGGAGAGGGATGATGTAAGCATGGCACCAGATAAAAGGGACGTATGATTCTTGTATGGATCTATTTATATAAATAGAGATGGAATAGGCAATGCTGTCTGCAGATTGTTTGAGGAAGGTGGGTGGAAGGTTGTCGGGAGCATTGAGAAAGGGTTTGAGTTTGAGCAGAAGTCTTTTTATAGTGCTTGTGGGGATGAGCTTGAGGCAGAAGAATGTGGAGTAAGGTTGATGATTGGGGTGGTGGTTGGGGCAGGAGGGGGGGTGAGAGGCTGATAGTTTAGCTATGCAGTCTATGAATAATGAGTTGAACTGGCTGGCTGTTTCAACATTGGAGAGGTTGGGTTCTGGGCAGGGTTTTCTTTGTTGCCAGGATGCAGCATGGATGAGATGGGAGTCCCAGAATTTTTTGGGATTTGTTGAGTGCAAGGACTGGAGTTTGGAGTAGTGGACTTTGTGGTCTTTAATTATTAGTTATTTTGCGGAGTTTCGTAGTTGCTTATACTCTAGGAGAGTGTTAGAGTTTTTATGTTTTTGATATTGTTTCCATTTTTTGTCCTTTTGGTGCAAGGCTAATTTAGTATCTTTTGATAACCATGGGCAGGGATTGGTTTTGATGCATTTGGTTCATGGGGGTGGGCTTGCTGATTGAGAAGGGTTAGGAATGAGTGGTTAAAGTAGGAAATGGCATCATCTAGAGGAAAGTTTTTAGAGGGGACCAGTCAGTATGCTTTAAGCATTTGGAGAATGTTAGAGGGTTGAAAGAGGAGAGGTTGCGGGTTTGAATGTAATGATGTTGTTTATGCAATGGAGATGGGAGACGGCCGGTGAAGGCTGGTAGGTGATCGCTGAGAGGATCAGGTAATGTTCCAGTTTTGGGAATAAGGTTTTTGTGAGTTGTTAGGATCCAGTCAGTACCATCTTTATTTGGTCTGGTTGGAGATTGTATTAGTTGGGAGAAGTTGTACAGGTTGATTGTGTGTGGGACGGTGCTTCAGAGTTAATAGTATTCCAGTTGATGATGGTATCACTGAGTATACAGGTTTCATTTTTATATATTGGAGGAGAACCAGGACAGGATGTTTTCAAAGAGTTTTGATATGATCACCAGGGGGAATATAGAGGGCAGTGATACATATGGACTTGTGGTTGTTTATTTTTACTAAACCTATTATAATTACAGCATTGGCAAAGGTTGGTATTTTATTGGAGTAGGGAGTTATGGTATGGGAGGTATTATTGCTACTCCGCCTCCGTTTTTTGTGGGCTCTGTCGTTGCAAATGATTTGGAAACCTGGTGGTAGGATTCCGTTATCTTTTCTGTAGCTTTTCAGCCAGGTTTCAGAAATGGCAGTAATGTCAGGGTGGTTATGGGAGAGCCAGGCATGGAGGTTAGGGATTGTGTTTTTTAGGCTTTGTGCATTAAGTGTTGTAAGGTGAATGGAGTTTGAGTTTGTGGGTTGAGTGGAGGGATTGGTCAGATTGATGTTAGAGATGGGTCCGGGGTTGAGGTGGATGTCGCTGACTAGTGAGAGAGAGATGTGGCAGAGTAGAAGAGTGAGGCAGTGTGTTGGGCAAGGGTAGCTTGGGTTATGTGAGAGTAGTGATTTTCTGGTACCACATTTAAGAGGGGAGTACAAGGGGGGGTGGATTGGGAGCAGTTTTGGTTTGAAGAAATAGATTGGGTTAGAGGTAGCGAGTTCATGTGAGCTGGATGAGTAGGATGGGAAGTGAGGTTGATGGTAAGATGTAGTGGAGTGTGTGTAAGAGCTATGACAAGGGCTGGGAAAAAGTGTGAGATAGGTAAGAGGAGAGAGATTAGTAGGGCAAATGGGGTTATAGGGTGAGATGTTATATACAGCATTGTAGAAGGAGGGGGTGTTTGAGGTGATGTAGATCTACAGGTGGGTGAGGTTTGGCTTAGGTGTGTTGTGATTGGAGAGGTATTGAGTGGGGAGGAGTCAGGAGATGTATAAAAGTACAGGTATTGGGTGGAATTTGGGGGCAGGGTAGGGGAGCGGAGTGAGCCCGAAGGGCAAATGGAGTGGGTTACACCTTCCGGGAGGAGCAGCAGTTGCCAAACAGAAACCAATCAGTGAGAAGGTTAGCAACTACAGAAATAGGACAGCTTATCATTTTGGTTTGAATGTTACCTGTTTGTTTTTATCATTTATGCACCAATTGGGAGCTGCAGTTCACTGAGAAGTAGGAAAATAATGTAGTTATGCCAGGGGTTTTAGAAAGGGACATGCAGTAAGTGCACACTACTGAGGGACAGACAGAAACAAGAGTGTAGTTAGGCACAGGTTTTTAGTATATAAAGATGGTGCTGCAGCTCAGAGGAGGAATAAGTAAACTCTCAAGAGAAAGAGGGAGGGAATCAGGGTTGCCAGATTTGCAGACCCCCAGGTAGGGACAAAAAAAAAAAAAAGGTCTCTCACGACAAGTGAAGACCACAAAAAAAAAAAAAAAAAAAGGTCTTCGGAGACCCGGAGACTGAAGAGCAAAAAAAAAAAAAAAAAGGTCTTTAATGCGGAACACAGTTCCCCATTAAAGAACTGAGCTCACTCAGTAACTCTGCACTAAACACGGAGCTTCTCGTGTTTAGTGCATTGCAGTTTCGCATTAAACACGAGAAGCTCCGTGTTTAGCGATTTTTGATTGGCCTGTATACCGGCATATGGGCCAATCAAAAATCGCTAAACACGGAGCTTCTCGTGTTTAATGCGGAACACAAGAAGCTCCGTGTTTAGCAATTTTTGATTGGCCCATATACCAGGTATACGGGACAATCAAAAAAAAAACAAACAAAGCGGAGGCTGGCCGGGATTTAAACCGGCAGGGCGGGACTCGGGATCAGGCTGCTGATCTCGGGACAGTCCCGCCCAAATAGGGACGTCTGGCAACCCTGGAGGGAATAGACACATGAATAAACATACTGCCAGACCCACATTAGTACCTGACTATATTTAAAGCAAGAGTTCCATTTACATTATAAGTAATATTTACATAATTTTACATCATTTTAAGAAATCATTCTAGTGAGAACCACCACACAGTGTTATAGTAATACTCCCCCAGCTTGAATCCCTTGTTTTCAGGCTCTGTAGATGAGCTGTGAACCCTAGTTTGGACATTTGTATTATGGTAGGTTGAGCCTTCTCTGAATTACAGTAGGAATTTTAAAAGGCTGCAAAGAAAATTGTCATCTGCATAGTTTTGTGGTGCTATCTTGCTATTTATTCAGCCATAACAGTGGGACAAACTATCTAAGCAGTGTAAATTCTTGGCAAAGGAGGTAGTACTTTAATGTAGGCAATGCTCACTATATTGCAAAACATTGTCTTTCAGTAGTGGAATACCTGGTTTCTACTTTACTTTACTCAATTTTTAAGTAAAAAAAAGCAAACATGGGATTTTCTTCCCAGTCAAAGGTCTGTAATAATACTGCCCTTAGACCTGTCTCTGATACATCAATATATGCAATTAAAATCAGGAGAGGTCAATATATGTAATGAACATATTTATTTATTCATTTTGCAGAGGCACATGGTTATGAGCACAGTGAAACACTTTCTGCTGTAGCCACAAATTGAATAACTAAGCTCTGGTGGGCAGACTGGAAGGTGTAAGACCTTTCTGACCTGGACCTTCTATGAACATACAGTCAGGTGGAGACCTGACATCAAAGTCTGACAGTGTTACTGTCATGGCCTACTGTATATCTTCCTGATCTTTGTACCATACTGCAGTAAGAATGAAATATGGTAGATGCCCATAGAAAATCCCTGCTCTGAGGAATGCCTTTTACTCCGTATAGGAGAGCCATCGTGTTTAGGGAGCATTGCCTAAAACATGTACTGCAGCATAAACATGTCTACAGTAATTCAAAACAAACCAGTACTGGATGAAGTGTCTCTCAAGAAAAATCCTGTTAATATTCCAAAGCACAAAAGAGGCACACCACGATGATTCTTCAGGTTTTAATGAAAAATTAAAACATCAAACGAACAGCTGTAGAAAAGAGTGAGCGCTTTCACGTTTTAACAAACGCTTCTTCAGACTTAAAATACATCTAAATAATGTGTTCTTATATACTCACAGTTAATTGAATAATTGAGACAATTAAAATAATTCAAAATATATCACAGTCATCCCTTATTAAAGGTATATTGCTACATTAATAGCTTATATATTATATTATACTTTATCTTATAACTGTGTATATAATATTTTTATACAAAACATATCTATTAAAAATAGACATTTTAAAATGACAATAAATAACAATAATAGTATAAGAACATGTATATAAAAATAACTTCAAGGCAAAACTAAAAATTGGTATCCCACATTTAACTCTGTCATATAAAGCAAATTTAAATTCATCACTTGAGTGGTGTACCAAGATAATAAAATTATTAGACATGTACATATATACATCTATTTATAATAAAAGTATATGTATAAAAATATAGCATACATAAATTAAATTGACTTACTTACTATAAAACATAGATATTAGTGACTATAAGGTCTCCCTTTTAGAAAAGGTTTAAGTGTTATTTTTTCATTGAGGTTGTGGCCTCTGTGTGCTTGTAGCCTTAATATCCATTTATTTTCCTTCTCTTCAGTTAGATTCTTTATGTCACCTAGTCTATCCGTCTTGTTAACTAACTCAAGTACTTGAAAGGTGAATTTATGCTTGTATCCTAGACTCAATACATGTCTGGCTAAAGCATTCCTCTCATCCTCTCTATTTATGGCATATATATGCTTCCTGATTCTCTCTCGTAACGTTCTATTGGTTTTTCCTATATAAAATGATTTACATAATAGACACTTTGCCAAATATATCAGGTCTCTGGATCTACAATCAGCATATCTATCAAACTTAAAATTATTGCCATTGTCAGGATGTGTGAAACTATTTTCCTTTGCTATATAGCTACATTGATTACAGTGTCTGCATGGGAACGTACCTTTCCTTTGTGCTAAAGGAGCTGCCTTTATATTATTTTCATAGCAGAGTAACCTCTTAAGGGATTTCATGTTCTTATATGTGATATCAGGCCTATCACTTATAATATCTTTCAGCCTGTCATCTACCAATAACATTCCCCAATTATTGGTTAAAATATTTCTAATAGTATTATTCCTATTTGTAAAGGGTATCACTATTCTATTCTTAGCTGTTCCTATCTTAGTTCTTTTTGTCCTATTACCATCTCTACTAGTTCTATGTAGGAATGGTCTACCCCTACCCTCTCTTTCCAAGGAATTATCTTGAAAAACTTTATTCAATACTTGTTTATCATATCCTCTGTTTAAAAATTCTTCTCTTAGTGTCTCACATTGTTCTTGATGTCTCATATCATCTGTTATTTTTAGTTTTGCCTTGAAGTTATTTTTATATACATGTTCTTATACTATTATTGTTATTTATTGTCATTTTAAAATGTCTATTTTTAATAGATATGTTTTGTATAAAAATATTATATACACAGTTATAAGATAAAGTATAATATAATATGTAAGCTATTAATGTAGCAATATACCTTTAATAAGGGATGACTGTGATATATTTTGAATTATTTTAATTGTCTCAATTATTCAATTAACTGTGAGTATATAAGAACACATTATTTAGATGTATTTTAAGTTTGAAGAAGCGTTTGTTAAAACGTGAAAGCGCTCACTCTTTTCTACAGCTGTTCGTTTGATGTTTTAATTTTTCATTAAAACCTGAAGAATCATCGTGGTGTGCCTCTTTTGTGCTTTGGAATATTAACAGGATTTTTCTTGAGAGACACTTCATCCAGTACTGGTTTGTTTTTGCTGAATTACTTTTGTTGTTCTCTCTGGTACTGGAACACGGTTCTTAAATTAACTTTTATCATGGAACCTGGAACTGGTAATGACATTCTGAATGAACTTTTTATTATGAATGATAATCCGTTGCTAAAACTATCCCTCAAAGATTTGGCAACAGATGGAAGCAAGACTGTTAATATAGCATCAAATATGGAAATATTGCAACTAACTAGAAGAATAGAAAATAATTTTCACAAGTTAAAAAACATACAATGGCAGAGGCAGCACATGGAGGCATGCCTCAGCTTTAAAATAGTCCCAAGGGGATTAAGAATTCTTAAGATGCCGACTTTTGGCACGGCATACCCTGACTTGTTAGGGAAATGGCAGAAATTGAACCTAGAAACCAAACCTAGAAACCAGTTATGGGTATATCAAACTGTTAATAGAACAATGCAAACTGATAGAGATAAATCTAATGGAAGATATCAGTGAGATCGAAAAGAAGTTAAGAATTCTTCTTGACTCGGATGGGATAGAAAACTTCTACAAAGATCTGACTACTTCTATGAAAATACTTGACAATAAGTTAAAATCAGACAAGATGAAAAAACTTGAGAGAGACTATAACGATTTCAGGAGAGGCCAGATATTTTCTTGGCCGAGAGAGAACGTTTGGAAGAATAATAATACCATATCCAAAGGAGCTATGGGCAATGATACAACTGAAAGACCAGCGAGAAGAAAGGAAATAGTGAATATTCATGAGAATGAGGGGATAGACACACCCAATACGCGGACGTCATCTGGAAGCGTTACCAATGGCTCCATTAGTTTGAACGCTATTCCTAAATCGAGAGTGGTTGCCACTTGCGCCACAATAAATATAGAGAAGAATACAATCAATGGGACTGATATTAATCCATTTTTTCACGATAGAACAACGGAATTATCAACAGCGGAGGTAGAAGCGAATGCTGATGTCCGCCCGAAATTGAGAGATACAAGAGGTACCAATAAAACTATTAACAACGGCTGCATCTCCTATGATGACAATAGCCTGATAGAGAATGAGGACAATCACTCTTTTCCCTTTCCCATACGGGCTGCAGGGAAACAAGCATGGTCACCATACAACAGAGTGAAGGGAAACAAGCATGGTCACCGTACAACAGAGTGCAGGGAAACAAGCATGGTCACCATGCAACAGAGTAAAGAAAAGGAAGAACTCGGAAGAGAGGCTCGAATTCCAGAAGAAGGTTCTGCGTCCAATACAGAGAGATTGACTGTGAATATCTCCAGGTATGAATTAAATGAAAATGAACTTTCCCTACTTGATAAGGGTTTATCTTTCATACTTGCTGCTAGTGCTGATATTACTGATGTTATTATAGATGTTAAAATGTTTGTCAGGAATTTAGGCTTGAAATTATTGTTTACAGATAATGGAAATGTGCAAGATGTGAATGTTTTTAAAAAACCATCAACGTTTATGCCACAGTTATGCCCTGCACTTGAAGCTTTTGAGAAAGCTTGTGAAAGGGATTTATTAGCTAGTAATATGACTAATAGTAAACCTGAGTTTTATAACTTAACTTATGCTGAACGTGAAGCACTAAGAAGTTTACAAAATAATGATGATATTGTCATTAGACAAGCTGATAAAGGGGGCTCAGTAGTTGTATTAGATAGGACAACGTATAACATGAAAATGAAAGATTTGTTGAAAGAAACAGACACTTATCAATGTTTGAATGCTGTGACTTTAGACAAAGTGATTAAAAATGTTCCTGAGATGCTATATGATTTCTTGTTATGCAACATAATAGATGAAAATCTGTATAAGTATTTTTTAGTTGATAAACCAGTTATTCCAACATTCAGAGGTTTACCGAAGATACATAAAAATTTATATGACCCTCCAATGAGACCTATTGTATCGGGTAAAGGCTGGGCCACTGAGCCTATGTCTATCTATCTAGAAAAACAGTTCAAACCGATAGTGAACAACAATGAATCCATAATTAAAGATACAGAGGAGTTTTTATACAGCTATGCAGAGTACTTGCACTCATACAGTGATTACACTAGTGATTTACTGGTTACCCTAGATGTTGTTTCCCTTTTTACGTCTATACCAAATCAGGTAGGGATAGAATATGTGAGGTTGCTACTACTGGAGAATAACATTCCTAATAATCGGGTCATACAATGGATGCTTATTCTAGAATTAGTACTTGAGAACAATGTTTTCTTATATGATAAGTATTACTTACAGCAAAAGGGTGTAGCGATGGGCACACCTTGTGCTAATTCGTATGCAAACCTTGTGATGGCATACTGGGAAACAACTTATGTTTTAGGAAATGCACATTTTAGAGAAAATATCAAGCTGTATAAACGTTTTGTGGATGATGTGTTTCTCCTGTGGGGTGGTACACTTGAAGAATTGGATCTGTTTTTAATTTATATAAATGGAACCACTGATTTTCTGAAATTTGAATGCTCCAAATCATTTGATAGGATAGAATTTTTGGATGTTCTCATTAGTAAAGATAAGAACACCGTTGATACAGATTTGTTCAGAAAACCTTGTCGGAAGAATAATTTATTACATTACAACAGTATGCACCCTAGGCACCTTTATTCTAATATAGTTAAAGGTCAGACATTAAGGGTCTCCAGGTTAGTAACAGATGATATGAGACATCAAGAACAATGTGGGACACTAAGAGAAGAATTTTTAAACAGAGGATATGATAAACAAGTATTGAATAAAGTTTTTCAAGATAATTCCTTGGAAAGAGAGGGTAGGGGTAGACCATTCCTACATAGAACTAGTAGAGATGGTAATAGGACAAAAAGAACTAAGATAGGAACAGCTAAGAATAGAATAGTGATACCCTTTACAAATAGGAATAATACTATTAGAAATATTTTAACCAATAATTGGGGAATGTTATTGGTAGATGACAGGCTGAAAGATATTATAAGTGATAGGCCTGATATCACATATAAGAACATGAAATCCCTTAAGAGGTTACTCTGCTATGAAAACAATATAAAGGCAGCTCCTTTAACACAAAGGAAAGGTACGTTCCCATGCAGACACTGTAATCAATGTAGCTATATAGCAAAGGAAAATAGTTTCACACATCCTGACAATGGCAATAATTTTAAGTTTGATAGATATGCTGATTGTAGATCCAGAGACCTGATATATTTGGCAAAGTGTCTATTATGTAAATCATTTTATATAGGAAAAACCAATAGAACGTTACGAGAGAGAATCAGGGAGCATATATATGCCATAAATAGAGAGGATGAGAGGAATGCTTTAGCCAGACATGTATTGAGTCTAGGATCTAAGCATAAATTCACCTTTCAAGTACCTGAGTTAGTTAACAAGACGGATAGACTAGGTGACATAAAGAATCTAACTGAAGAGAAGGAAAATAAATGGATATTAAGGCTACAAGCACACAGAGGCCACGGCCTCAATGATAAAATAACACTTAAACCTTTTCTAAAAGGGAGACCTTATAGTCACTAATATCTATGTTTTATAGTAAGTAAGTCAATTTAATTTATGTATGCTATATTTTTATACATGTACTTTTATTATAAATAGATGTATATATGTACATGTCTAATAATTTTATTATCTTGGTAAACCACTCAAGTGATGAATTTAAATTTGCTTTATATGACAGAGTTAAATGTGGGATACCAATTTTTAGTTTTGCCTTGAAGTTATTTTCATATACATGTTCTTATACTATTGTTATTTATTGTCATTTTAAAATGTCTATTTTTAATAGATATGCTTTGTATAAAAATATTATATACACAGTTATAAGATAAAGTATAATATAATATATAAGCTATTAATGTAGCAATATACCTTTAATAAGGGATGACTGTGATATATTTTGAATTATTTTAATTGTCTCAATTATTCAATTAACTGTGAGTATATAAGAACACATTATTTAGATGTATTTTAAGTCTGAAGAAGCGTTTGTTAAAACGTGAAAGCGCTCACTCTTTTCTACAGCTGTTTGTTTGATGTTTTAATTTTTCATTAAAACCTGAAGAATCATCGTGGTGTGCCTCTTTTGTGCTTTGGAATATGTCTACAGTAATGGACAAGATTTCCTCCACACTGTTGCACACTTCTACAAGTTGTTGCATAAGCATGTAGTGTACACCAAATACAACATCTATCACTTCCCCTGACACATTAATAAAGGCATTGTTTGTTAAGCATGATTTTCTCTGCCAATGAGAAACTCTCTGGGTATCCTATTGTGGCTGCCTGCCACACTGCCTGTTGTCTGTAAGGTTCTTGGGTACCATGGACATTGTTTTACCCCATGCAATTTGTTATTCCAGCTGTATTTCTGCAACAGAATTATAGTTCAGCAATGTATCCCCACTGGGAAATGTCTCACAAATTACAGATCTAAATCCCATGGTGAAAATAGGGTTGTCCAGATCTATACTTTTACACAGAGGGCCAATAAGCTGATTTACAGCATACCACAGCAGATTTGACATTGTGGTGTGTTGCTCTGACTCTAGTGCACAGGGGTCCTGGGTTCCAGACCTGCCAGTGATGACTTTTGGATGGCGCAGTGGTGCAGTGGTAGAGTTGTCGCCTCACAACAAGAGGTTCTCTGGTTCGATTCTCGGCTGGAGTGCCTTCTGTGTGGAGTCTGCATGTCCTCCCTGCGTTCATGTGGGTTTTCTCTGGGTACTCCTGTTTCCTCCCATGTTACAAAGACATGCGTCTGGAGTGTTTCTCCCTGGGCCTCTGTTGAAAATTGGCTTTGTTCCAAGTTGGACTTTCCCAGTAAACAAATGTAAAATAAAATAAAATAATGGGAAAGTCTATAAAAATAAATGGAAGTTTTCCTATTTGGACTTCCTCTAGGGTGTTAGATTCATTTTCAATGTCTGAGCTTGCTATCCCGTATTCATTGATTTATCCAAAGCTTTCGACATGGTTAATCACCAACTGCTCTTACATATAATGATATCTCTATCACTTGACCCCTTAACCATTAACTGGTCAAACTTGAAAACAGAAAACAAGCGGTACTCTGGCACAATAATCTTTCTAATCTCCTACCTATCTCCCTTGGTGTCCCTCAAGGCTCCATATTAGGTCCACTCCTATTTTCCATCTATATTAATGACCTTCAGTCAACAATTCCATATACTACCTGCATTCAGTATGCAGATGACTCCACTATTATCTGCTCAGCCACTTCTCAAACTGAACTGCAGACCCTTACCCAGAATGCATTTAATATTGTTGAACAATGGTTTACAAACCGTTGCCTCCTCCTAAACCCAAAGAAAACTAAACTGCTACTCTTCTCACCAACCCGTAAGTCCACCCCCGCACATTTTACACTTTACATCTAACAATGGTACTCTTATCTCTCCAGATCTAACTACCAAACTCCTAGGAATAACTATAGATAATAATCTCAACTGTGACACGCATATTAACAGAACAATAAAAAGAGTCAACAAGAAACTTGGATCCCTCTATAGAATTAAACCCTTTCTTACACCCGCAGCCAGGACTGCTATAGCCAGAACTCATCTCATCTCCACTCTACTCTATGCTTCACCCATTTATACAAATCTTTCTAAAACCAACATTAACAAACTGACAGTATCCTATAACAATATTGCCAGATTTGCTACTGCCTCTCCTTTCAGAACTCATCACTGTCTTAATCTTAAACAACTTGATTGGTTAGAGTTTCTACACCATCTACACTTTTCACAGCTTACTATTGCCCACAAAACCCTGTATCAACCCACCAATACTCCTATACTCTCAAACCTACTTACCCCTACCATAATCCTAAAAACTTACGCTCTTCTAACAAACTACTGTTTAACATTTGCAGATCCAACAATTTAGCAGGTGACTCCCTTTTCTCTAATACCATCGGTAAGCTATGGAATCTACTACCCACTGAACTCACAACTCTCTGCTCTCATATACTTTTTAAAAAGAAACTCAAGCTTCATCTCAAGTCACACTGGTTATGTTCCTGTACTATCCCTGACTAACTGTTGATACTTCTCACTTATAACTACCTGCATCATCCTAAGCCTTCCCTATAAAATCTGCTTATCATGAAACTTTTGAGTGAATTCTTTATACATACTTGCATATTACATCCACTCATGAATATTCCCTTATTGTTTACTGCTCCAGTCATGCTCAATGGTAGTAAGGCAGTTAATATTTCTTATCTTTAAAAAAAAAAAAAAAAAAAAAAAAAATTTTTCTTATTTATACATCTGTTCTACTCAATACTATTTTCTATATTGTTTTTGGTATACGACTTCATTGGTACTTCTTCCTTGATTGAATTTTGCATGTGTTCTTCTGTAAACGTTTTCAAGATTGTACTTTATATATGTTTTTAATTGTTTATTGTTTTTTGTTTGATATTCTTGGAGTTTTTCTCCCCGGGCCTCTACTGAAAATGGACATGTATCCAGCTAGACTAGCCCGGTCAACAAATGTAAAATAAAATAAAAAATCTCTAAATATGTGACACAGATTTTAGCACCTTCTCTATCAGTGACTGTTTTTTGGCAATTTCCAGTGGCCATCAGGTATTTGGCAATACTTCCCTTACTGCCTTAACAGCTTGTAAGGCATTCTTCTGAGGAAACCTTCCAAATCAGACCTCTATTCAAGATTTGAGTATCCTCTTGAAACTTGCACTTTTATTTTAGAAAAATTAATATTGCCGCCTTCCGAACCATTTTCAAAAGCTGACCTAAAATATTTGTCATGGATAACATTTTTATTTTTTGTGGTCACTTCTGTAAGAAGATTTTCAGTGCTACAGGGCTTATGTATTAACTTTCCTTTCTTGGTCTTCCAGAAGGATAGTGGCCTCACAGACAAACCCCTACTTTTTTGCTTAAAGTATCCCTGACTCATTCTTAAACCAGTCAGTAAATATGTCATTGTTTTTCCCAAATTATCCGAATACAATGGAGTATATTTTGTACTGTATGGATGTGCAAAGGCAGTTGAGATTCTTTGTGGTTGGAGCAAAAACATTTACAAAACACACTGGTATTTATTTCTCATGTTTCTAAGAAGTCAGTTACCTTAAGTGTCTAAAGTAACTTTGTATAGATGTCTTTCAGAATGAATAAAATTGTGTTACGCAAAATATCAAAATATAATAAAAAGATAATAGGAAAAATAACTTGCCTCGCTTGTCTATAGAACATTTAATTTGAGCAGTGGTTACGTCTTGTGTATTTTTCAGAAGTACAACTTTAATTGACACATACACGCGCGCACACACATCCATCCATCCACAACCCCTTTTCCCATTTTTGCACATGGAGTTGATGTGTCACTTCAACATTGACAATCATCTAGAACCACCTCCCGGTGGCTAACCCTGCCACAGACATGCACACATATATACGCACATGTAGAAACAGCAAGAGAAACCAGCACCAAGGGTATTTGACTAAATATCCAGTTTTATTAAAGGCAACTGCTACAACAAGAGCCAAGTTTCATCACCCAGCTTTTTTTTCAATGTATGAGTTGAAAGGAAATTAGAATAACTTATATAATTAGCAAGCAACCAGTGAAAATATTATAACAGAGACAGGTATAAATAAATTAATGTAAACAAAAAAACACATAAAATGCATAGCAAATATGTGTGCTAATATATAATGTTTTTTAAATCAACCCTTATGTGCTAAGATGGATAGCAAACTGTCTGAAGGACAGAACCCATACAGTATGACAGAAGGTGCATCAACAGAAAGAGTGACAGTGATCAGTGTTCCTCAGAGCTTGGCTCTGGGACCTCTCCTTTTTGGTATTTACTTCTCAGATCTTTTCCAAATAGAGAGCAAGACCTCTGACTAACAAAGTTTGCAAACAGTTTCAAACTGGGGGTTAAGTCACCCTGTACACCAAAACTGTCTAGAATGAACTCTGCCTAGTTTTCATTTGTTATACTGAAGTAGACTAAATGCTAAAAAGTGTAGTATCATCACTGTTGGTAGGCAACACCTTTCATCATCCTATAGAGACAACACACTATAACAAAACGAAAATGTAGCCAGAGACCTGGTACTTGGGTTGGTAGCACAGTCAGTTTTGGCCATCATATGGCAGCAGTTTTTCCCAGCTAATTGCCAAAGGGCTATCATCAAAGTATAAAGGCATAAAGTTCCTGCGCTACCAAGAGAGGCTGGAAGCTCTGTCCTTTTATTCAGTTTTAAGAATTTTGAAGGGAAATCTCAGTTTGTCTTACAATGCCATTAGACATCCATTTTCCTGGACCTCCTTTTTCTCCACAGATCCAACCAGTACTAAAATCAGGACCTAAATCTTCACCAACAGATAAATAAAGCATGGTTAGTTGAACAGATGTATAACCCAGCTCTTTCCAGACCTCTGGAATAAACTTCCCCTGCATGTTAAGCAGTGTGACTCACTATCTTCCTTTAAACATAATCTACTTAACTGGATGGGTATCCACAAATTTGCTTTAAGACTGTTGGGTATGGTCCTCTTGGAGAAAGGAGGTACAGCCTGAGGGAGGGTACTAGCAAGGTGTAAGTGGTCATAAGACTCAGAGCCATTAGAATATCTATGAATCTATGAAGCCATAAAAAAATCATTCCTAAATCCTAATCCTAAATCCTCAATCCTAACAAAACTAAGGTGTTATTGTTTACTCCTACTCAAAAGTCTTCCCCTGTCGGTTTCAAAGTTTCATCCAAAAATGGAACTATAACAACACCAGACACAGCCAACAAACTTTTGGGTATAACAATTGACAATAATCTTAACTTTGACTCGCACATTAATTTGACCATTAAATCAGTAAATAGAAAACTTGGCTCCCTTTACAGGCTTAAAATCTTTCTTACTCCCTCAGCTAGGACCACTGTTGCCCAGACACACCTTATATCCACCCTTCTCTACGCCTCTCCCATCTACTCTAAACTTTCCAAAAGCAATCTGAACAAACTATCAACCTCATATAATAACATAGCTAGATTTGCTACTGGTTCTGCATTTTGTACCCATCACTGCCAAAACCTTAAACAACTAGGATGGATGGAATTGGAATTACGCAATCAGTTTCTTCTTCAGCAACTTATAATTACCCATAAGATCTTATATCATCCAATAAACTCTCCCATACTCTGTAACATTATCAAACCTTATAAAAATCTTACAACACTGTGCTCAGCAAGCAAGCTACTAGTAGCCTCCATTAAATCTGACAATAAATCTGGGGACTGCCTATTTTCTAACTTTGTTGGAACTAACAGGAACAAACTCCCATCTAATCTTACATCAACACCCCTTTTTAAGAAACAACTAAGAACTTTCCTTCTATCCCAGTGGCTATGCCCTTGTGCAAATCCTGACTGACCTGCTTTTCTTTCTTGCCTATCACCTCTATGTCCTTATTATTCTTACAAACTTCCTTTGTACTTTCTTAGTATCACCCTGCAAGTATGTGACTTTTTCTAGTAACAAAAAGTATTTAAACTCTCTGTCTCAAATACTTCTACTCCCCCTTTCCTTACCAGCTCTGACTCATCTCATATGCTCTTCTCTGAGGGCTTTAGTTAACAATAGGCTAAACAAATTGTCAACTTTGTTCTCAATGGAAATATCTTGTATTCTTTCTCACCTGGCTACACCTATGTAATGGAGCTGATTTTTTTTTCCTATTTGTTGCTAATAGATTGTTGTTTTTTGCTTATTTTAGATTCAGTTTAACATATTGGAAATTGAAGTATGTTTAACTATGTAATTTTGGAGCATTTCTCCCCGGGCCTCTACTGAAAATGGACATATATCCAGTTGGACTAGCCTGGTCAACAAATGTAAAATAAAATAAATAAATAAATAAATAAAATTAGTATGGAAAAGAATGTCAACTGGAGAAGTATACAAGTCAAACCATCTGTATTTAAATGCAATGAAGCCCGTCAGAAAAAATAATTGATTAAGACATCAGTCATCTTTTAAAAACACAGTGAACCTAGTATAAAATCCTATTGGTAATGATGCTTACAAACATTGCAAAAAACTTTTTATATATTAAATAAATCTTAACCTCAATAATTGTACACCTCACAAAATTCAAAATGTATCCAAAAATCATTAAAAAATATTTTAAAAAATTATACAAAAAATGCAATATAAAACAACATACTCAATGCTTCAGAGGGCATAGCTTCACGTGGGGTTTCAGGGAAACTCATTCATTAATGCCTGGAGGCGTATAAGCCATTGCTGTTCCCTCTCGTCAGTGAAAGTCTTAATGTCACCTGCTCTCATATTCTTACCTATCACTTCCAACACTATTAAAACGGTGATCATTCCCTTTCTCTATTAAATGAAGCGCCAACGCACTCTTAGTTCTCCTATTCCTTATATCACCCACATGTTCTAAGATGTGTTCTCTGAACCTCTTGTTGTCTTACCTATATAATAAACATAACATTCAACACAGTATGAAAAATAAATTAAATCACTTGTACCGTAATCAGCGTATAGTGATGTCTCTACAACAAAACCCTTGTGTGGGTGCTCAAAATAGTTACCAGAGTGTATGTATCTACAGGCTTTACAATGTCTACAAGAGAAGGTAGCCCGTGTTTGTAACTGGGGTGTATAATCCTTGCTAGCACTCCCATAACACAGTTGTCTCTTCAAGGACCTACTTTCTAAAACCAAATTGTGGTGTAGCTCATATCACCTGTCTAACTTTCTCATTTGTATTCAGTATCCCCCAATTCATGTTCACAATTTCACAAATCTTACTAATATTACTGCTATAAGCGAATGTCAACCTAGTGATTTCACTACTGCTTTGTCTCTCTATCTCACTGTGAGAATTGGGTCTGTCTAAGAAATAAGGGAGTCCCCTAGTACCCCGTTCACTCAAAGCTTCAGCTATCTGGGCATCAACTTCTTTTCCATTATAGCCTGTGTACATAAACTCATTCCTTAACTCACCCAACACTGTCTTCTTGTCCTCATCATTATTGTGTGACGTCATCCTTCGTAAAGCTTGTCCCTTAACAACATTCCTATACAAATGGATGCATATGAACTTTGTGTAATAAATCATTTTTCTTACATTGCTTCTTATGTATCCATGGCCCAACCTCACCCACTAAACTCTTCATGAGAATAATGATAGCTAAATTGTAAGAACGTTTTAGTGGTGTGTAAATAATCTACAAAACGTTCTATCGCTTCTGTTGGTCCTTACCGTAAAACAAAAATATCACCGCGAACCTTTTTGTAAGTCAAAATATATCTCTGAAAGTCATTATTCCTAATGACCCTCTCTTGTTCCCACTGCGCTAAAGCTAGGTTGGCGTAGCTGTTATCACACTCTGTGCCTATCACTACGTCAACCATCTGTAGGTAATTATCATTAAAGATGAACACATTGTTTTCTAATATTAATTCTAATAAACTACAAATTAAATCAACAGCCTTGCTATCTAAAACTGCTTTATTTAATAACAAAGTTCTAATATTCTCTAATCCCCAGTCATTGGGGATAATTGTGAAGAGAGAATTAACATCTAAAGTGAGAAAAAACAAATCTGTCTTATCTTGTACTTCATTAACAACTGGAACAACTCACTCAAAAAATTCTTTGTATCTCTTAAGACCGTTGACAATGGGGCACAATCTTCTCAACATAAATGGAGATTGGCTCCGTGACCCATCCTCTATTAGATACAACGGGCCGCATAGGGGGGGGGGTTATCAGCATTTTTATGCACTTTAGGCAACCATATAAAAACTGGTATAAGTGGATATTCTAATTAAAAATACTTAAGTTCTTCATTAATCACATTAGTCATAAACATATCAAACAGAAAAAAATGCAAGTCTTCCCATAATACCCTCTACTTGTTTCCTACTTAAATGCACATAAGTCTCTTGATCACATAACTCAGTCATGTTCTTCAAATAATGACTTTTATATAACAACAATACTTCCCCGTTTGTCAGAGGGAGGAATCTCCACTGAAGAAAGTTCCTTCAACTGTTCTAATGCTAAACGTTCCCCTTCATATTTTCATAGTGCATACGAATGTCTCTTTCACATGCTACAGTGAACAATTCAATAACTCGCTCTATGACTGGAATATATGTACTGTTCTTCTTGAATGGTTCATGGGCTTCTACAGAGTCAGCAAACTGTAAACATAGCAATAAATTCCTGGCAAACATTTTTAAATCTAAAATAACCTCTGAAATATCAGACTGTTGCACCGGAATAAACGACAAGCTTCTTTTCAAAAGACTATATTGTTCAGAGGTCAGTGTAAATGAGGAAATGCTAATAACTAAAGTGTTCATGTCCTTTTCAGTGTATTTACCTTGTTCCTGGTTTCTAGTGAACAAAACCTTTGGCACAGCTGCCCTCGCCTCGAGTGACTCCTTGTTTTGTCCATTCTGTGCTGTCTGGGTAATGGAAGTGGGTTGGCAAGGGAAAAATCTGTTCGATGTGCTGTAACTGTAGGACTCTGTTCATCCTCCATACTCAATGGCACCTGATGCACTAATGCCATTGTCACGATGTTCCTGCCTTTAGAAACTTCCTGTGTTTCAGTTAAACGCATAGGCATAGTTTGTGAAGTCAGCTTTGATCCCTGCTCTGTTCCTGGTGGCTCGGACACTGTGGGCTCAGGTTCAACACATAATCAGAATTTTAGTTCTGAAGGTGAGTTATCAGCTGTACTATCAGAGTTGGTAATACCATCAGTACCATGCTGACTAGCTTTTGAAGTATCACTCGATCTCAGCCATGAAAACGCATTCCCATCATTGAAGTCGTTCAAGTCTCTCTGCAGTTTTTTTACATTTAATAATCTGAAGTCTCTTTTCAAAGTTCTGTTTGTTTTCAAATAACATCCAATTTCTCACCTACTACATCTGGAGAAAATTGGTTCTGAATACACTGTTGTAACTTATTGAAGTCTTTGAATAGAGTTTCTTCCATAGGTTTAAAAAACACTATAAGTAGCTGCAGATAGTCAAACCCAAGTCTTACATTCATCGTTTGCCATTGTATCAAGAGGTCAGGGTAAGCGGCACCATATGTTCGCATCTTCAACACCCTCAAACCTCTAGAGATGATTTGAAAATGCAAACAAGCCTTTAGTTGGAATCTCTGCCATTGCATACGTTTAAACTTATAGAGCTTATTCCCTAAATCTCTGTATAGGACATAAAAGTCTTGTTGTAACACAACAGTCTCTACAGAGTTCTCCACACTCTTGTCAAAGGTGTAACTCATCAAAGGATTGTTATCGGGAACCATCAGTCGTTCTGCCTGATTATTCACCGGGCAAGGGTTGTAGTCTAGTTTAATGGAGATACCTTCAGCCATGTCCAGCCAAGAAGCTACAACAATGAAATTCTTTAAAGCAAAGTTTCATGTAGTTGGTAAAGTGCACCAACATGCACCAAAGATAAAAACTGAGAAAAAAGCTAGGTGCCCACCACAGTGAAGGAAGTGAAACTTTAATAAATAGAACTGTATAAAAGATAGCCCAGTGGCACAAACACAAGAGCGGACAACTGACCGTAAATTCCACTGTTTATTTAACGAAAAATGGTAAAGGCTAAAATTACTGACTTATTAACTGAACTCAAGTTGTTCACGAGAAAATTGAATTTAGCAGTTTTACACCAGGAAGCGCCTGGGATGGAAATCAGTTCCATGTATATTCCCAGTGTAAAAAATCCACCACTGCATCCCAGAATAAAACTGTTCGAAGAAATATGTGAGCTTGATTTCAGGCACTTGTTGCAGCAAAAGAAATGACAATGTAATCATTTCAACAACTTTTCAAAGGCACAACAAGACATTTTAAGTGAACTAAAAGCCACTAGTGATGTGCGCATCATGCAACCTGATAAAGGGGGTGGACTTGTGATTATGAATGTACATGATTATAATCAAAAATTATTGAATATTTTGTACGATGAAGCATATTCTGAAGCATCTATTAATGAGATAAATATTTCACATTCTAGAATTGATTATATACTCGAGGATATGTTATGGCAGGGGCAGATTACAAATGAAGCATACTATTACATGCAAGTAAAAAATCCCAAGATTCCTGTAATGTTTGGAGTACCCAAGCTACATAAGAACGTGCAGCATCCACCCATGTGACCTATAGTGGATGGCACTGGCTCCAAAACTTATTATATAGCAAAATACATTGATATGAAGTTAAAAGAAAAGATAAAAAGCTTACAATATATTTGTCGTGATTCATGGGATTTTCTTACTAAGGTCAACAGTTTACCTATTGATAAAATAGATGAAGTGGTATTCATTACAGTGGATGTTAAGGATCTATTCACTTGTATACCGCAACAATTGGGCATTGGTTGGTTCACTGATTTCTTTTTTGAAATTTCATGTACACCTCAGGATGAACTCAATGCACTTGTTGATCTTTTGGAACTTGTTTTATCCAATAATTTTATTTACCATGATGGACACTATTTCAAGCAAATTAAGGGGGTGGCAATGGGCTCCCCCGTAGGTACTTTATATGCAAATGTCATCATGGTGGTGTGGGAGCATAGATTTTTGTTTCCATCTAAATTTATGCAATACATACGGTTATATAGTCGATTTTTGGATGATTTATTTTTTCTCTGGAAAGGACCCATAGAGTTAGTTGAACAATTCATAAAATATATAAATTCTACAACTGATTTCTTGGTTTTTACACACGAATTGGACAGTAATAGTATAGCATATCTGGATGTACTCCTGCAAAAAGATTGGGTGAAAAATAAATTAAAAGCTAATATACATCGTAAAAAAACATATTCTAATAAATTTTTGCATTTTCAAAGTCATCACCCCCAGCATGTAAAGAAGGCTGTATTGAAGGGACAGTTAGTGCGAGCAGCACGCATGGTCTCTGATTATGATGAGTTTATTAATGAATGTCAGTATATAGTCAATATGTTTAAAAATAGGGAATATCCAGAGCAATTTGTTCAAACCATATTGCATGAAGTGGTTATCAAGAGGGAAAGTGTTTTTTATAGACCACTATTGGAAGGAGCTGATTTTATATCTTCACACTCCACAGAGGAACATACTATTCAACAGTTGCCAGAAACAATGGGGAATAACAACAGTTCTGCTGGTGACATACATTGCAATATGGGTAATTCCAATAAGGTAAAATTTAACAAGGCTAATACATCTTTCATTACTACCTACACACAGGATTCGGAGTTTATAAAGGAGCTAATTATAAAAAACTGTTTTTTCATAAAAGGGGATGTACCATTGGTAAACCTATTGGGGGCACATCCTTCTATTATATATAAAAGAGACAGTAATTTAAAGGATTGGTGCAATACTGTTTCAAATTCACAGAGAAATCATATAGGCTCTATGAGGAAATGTAATATGTGTAGGTATTGCTCACATATTATGGAAACCGAGCAAGTATGCATAAACAGTGTCAGTGTACAAGTAAAAGGAAAATATAACTGCAACACCTCTGGGGTAGTGCACGCAGATTTATGTACACAACGTTCAGCCTATTATATAGGTAAGACTGAAAGGAAGTTAAAGCAGCGTATTTATGAACATCTTTATGACATCAGTAGGTGTTCAGAAAACAATGCATTATACAGACACATAATGCAACACCCAACACATAATTTCAAGTTCCTAGTATTGGAGCAAGTCATTTCCTCACCTAGGTTAGGTCCTTGGAAGATTAAATTAGAGTCAAAGGAATACTGGTGGCAAGTATTTTTAAATGCCACAGCATTCCCAGGTTTAAATGATTCTATTTCTATCACCAGTATTTTAAAATTAAGAGCTCTCAATAGATAAACATAGGTACATTTTCCCATATGTGGCCAAATAACATTTTCAATATATAGTATACATATTTTTAATGTTGTTCATAGTAAAATTATATATTACTCATTACACACTCATGATGGTATTTTTATTAAAATGGATTTCAAAAATTATGCTTATATCATATGTATTCTTTTAAAACAAATATTTATAAGATGTTTTTAAATGCATATACATTATTCATTTATTTTGGACATTACCATATTTATATTCATATTACGTAAGGGTAGAACAATAAATTAAATTAAAATTATTACATCAGTTCATGTTGTATATTGATATCATAAATATATACATATATATATTTTTCATATTTATTTTCTATGAAAAAAGGAAGTATTCATATGGTTCTACATATATTTTATCAGTATTTGATTTAATTAGTATTTGAATAATGAATTGATTCATTGGATAATTGTTGTATTGGTAGCATTATAAAATCAGCATAACCAGCATTTTAACTTTGTCTGATGAAGGCTGGAGTAACACAGCCGAAAGTGCTTACCATTTTTTCGTTAAATAAACAGTGGAATTTACGGTCAGTTGTCCGCTCTTGTGTTTGTGCTACTGGGCTATCTTTTATACTGTTTGTTGGTTTTTGTTCATGATTTAATAAATAGAAGTAAAAGGCTACAAAACAGTAAAACAGGCACAAAAGGTAAGCACTTTCACTACCTGCCAGGTAGCTTCTTCAGATCTAAATCATAACAGTCAAACCATCTGTATTTAAATGCAATGAAACCAATCAGAGAAAAGAATTGATTGAGACATCAATCATCTTTTAAAAACACAGTGAACCTAGTATAAAATCCTATTGGTAATGCTGCTTACGAACATTGTAAAAACCTTTTTATATATTAAATAAATCTTAACCTCAGTAATTCTACACCTCACAAAATTCAAAATGTATCCAAAAATCATGAAAAAATATTTAAAAAAAAAATGATGCAGAAAATGCAGCATAAAACAACATACTCAATGCTTCAAAGGGCATAGCTTCAGGTGGGGTTTCAGGGAGACTCATTCATTAATGCCTGGAAACGTATCAGCTTCCAGGCGTATAATCCATTGCTGTTCCCTCTCTTCAGTGAAAGTCTTAATGTCACTTCTTCTCATATTCTTACCTATCACTTCCAACACTAGAAATTTAAAACTGTGTTCATTCTCTTTCTTTATTAAATGAAGCGCCAATGCACTCTTGGTTCTCCTATTCCTTGTATAACCCACATGTTCTCTGAAACTCATTTTGGTCTTACCTATGTAATAAATGTAACATTCAACACAGTATGAAAAATAAATTAAATCATTTGTACCGCAATCAGTGTATAGTAATGTCTCTACAACAAAACCCTTGTGTGGGTGCTCAAAATAGTTACCAGAGTGGATGTATCTACAGGCACAGGCTTTACAACATCTACAAGATAATGTACCCTCTCTTTGTGACTGGGGTGTGTAACTCTTTCAGGCACTGTTATAACACAGTTCTCTCTTCAAGGACCTAATATTTCTAAACCCATGTTGTGGTCTAGCTCGTATCACCTGTCTAACTTTCTCATTTGTATTCAGTATTCCCCAATTTCTGTTCACAAGTACACAAATCTTACTAATACTACTATAAGAGAGGGAACAGCAATAGATTATACACCTAGAAGCTGATAAGTTTCCAGGCATTAATAAATGAGTCTCCCTGAAACTACACCCTTTGAAGCATTGAGTATGTTGTTTTATGCTGCATTTTTTGTATACTTTTTTAAATATTTGTTAATGATTTTTGGATACATTTTGAATTTTGTGAGGTGTAGAATTATTGAGGTTGAGATTTATTTAATATATAAAAAGGTTTTTACAATGTTTGTAAGCATCATTACCAATAGGATTTTATACTAGATTCACTGAGTTTTTAAAAGGTGATTGATGTCTTAATCAGTTCTTTTTTCTGAATGGCTTCATTGCATTTATATACGGGTGGTTTGACTGTTATGATTTAGGTCTGAAGAAGCTACCTGGCAGGTAGCGAAAGCGCTTACCTTTTGTGCCTGTTTTATTGTTTTGTAGCCTTTTATGTCTATTTATTAAAGTTTCACTTACTTCACCGTGGTGTGCACCTAGCTTTTTTCTCAGTTGTTATCTTTGGTGCATGTTGGTGCACTTTACCAACCACAAGAAACTTTGTTTTAATGAAGTATACAAGTGCCTAGTGACATTTAGAAAGAGTATAATCAAAACCTAAAACTACATAGTCTAGCAGCAAAAACATATGTATAAACACTGATACTAGTTAGCTATAGATGTAGATATGTCTGCATGTGTCTATATATATATATATATATATATATATATATATATATATATATATATATATATGCATATGTCTTTATGTATGCACACGATAGATGGTCTGTCCTACAGAGGTGCACAAATGAAATATAGCACACAGCAAAAATTCCATCACCTCAAGAACTGTAGAAAATAGTAACATCTCCAGGAAAATCCAAATCAAAATATCTGAATATATCCAGATAGGGGTAATAGCATACTTATTTAAACAACAGAGAAAATATTCAAACAACAAACCACAGATTTCTGTACAAGAGGTGTTTTCAATGCTATCGAACCATTACCTCTGCTTACTATTTTATTCAGTATGTGAAGTATGGAATTATTGCTGTGTATTATATAGATGCATTTATATTACAGTTTAACAACAAAAACAGATGTCAGGCAATCTGAGTATTAAGTAAAAGTAAATGTAATATCAGAGATTATCATTAATTCCTGATGTAAACAGTGTTCCCAAATTCATAATCCAGCTCTTCTCTTTCCTATCCAAAAGTGAGTGTCTTATAACAGAAGGCATGTTGCCAACAGCCCTTTTGATCCAAGTAAATGCAGAATAGCATGTATTATATTTTGTAATGTAGAATAGCATTTATTATATTTTGTAATGATTTTGTACTCAAATATTTTGTCTAAAAATTTTTGTTTATGTATTTTCTTAGACTTGCTGCTAATATATAATTATATAGTAACACATGTACTTAACCATGCATTTTTATGGGGCTTTCTGTTCACATGAATCTGTTGTTTATACCTGTTTGTACTACAGTTTTTCACCGGTTGTCAGACTAACACACTTTTTGTATTGTTACTTATATAACTGATTCTGTTCCCTTTCACCTTGCAAAATTGAAAAAGCTTTTAGGTGAAATCCGATTCTCTTGTGGGTGGTAGTTACGTTTAATAAAAGTTGCATATTTACTAAGGTGCTCTTTTTTCATAAATATTTTTATTAAACGTTTTAACATCAAAACAGTAAAGTACATTAAGATTAAAAAAAAATACATGACTAATAGAACAACACAAAACAAATATTAAAAAAACACTAAAATAACTGTGTAAAAAGGTGTCTGCTTTTACTACAAAAAAAAAAAAAACACACACAAAATCAGATACTGACTGTAATTGTTTTACTATTAAAGATCGCTCTTCCAGCAGTTCTTTAAATTTCAACCAAACGTTATACGAAGAGGCAAACGTTATACGAAGAGGCAACTCTGGATGTTTTTACCTTGATCATAAGTTCAAGTTGACATACGGTGCAATGTTTATGAATTCCTTCATAAATGTAGTAGACTCATTTTTTTCAGTTTTTGGTAATGATTTTCCTTGCTATTTTTAAGATACTCCATAAAAGAGGGTATTTTATTCTCGTAACGCATACAGGAATTGGTACCTTTAATAAAAGCAGAGATTTGGTTAACATAAACTTATCATTGAAGACAGCTTGTAAAATAATTTGTTTTATCCCAAAATGGTTTAAGCCTTATACAGTCAAAAACATATGTTGCTAATCAGCTTTAACATTCAGTTTACATCTCAACAAACTACATCTTTTTTGTACATTAATTCAGTTTTATGTGGTGTAATAAAGACTCTGTGTGTGAACTTCCAAGAGAATATTCTCCAGTTTAATGAGGAAGTAGTTTATTTTAATAGGTTCATAGGTTGGTACTAGGCTATTGGCCCTAGGGCCTATACAAGCCTAGCCATAACAATTCCCTGGCTATTTCTTCCCAGAATATTTACTTCGTGGTCCCCTGTCTAGCAGGGTGACTGACGTGATCCCCGGGGTGAATTTCCTTTTTCCTATCCAATCGTCAAGGTTCCTTTTTAAGAGGGCCAAAGAGTATAGCAGGAGTTTTTTTAGATGGTCAGCATAGGGCATCTGCTTTAGGCCTTTGATTCTTTTAGTGAGCTTTTACTCTGGCCTTTCCAGTTGTTGCAGATGTCTTGTGAGATACATATCAAACGGGGCGCTGTACTCTACAATGGGTCTAATGAGGGATGAGAATAGTGGGACAATGACCTCCTTTTTTCTGGATGAAAAGCCCTTAGTGATGAGGTGTGCCAAATAGAAGGATTTCCTGACTGTTGTGGCTATGTGGTTATCGAAGATGAGACTACTGTCCACCTGTGTCGCTAAGTCCCTTGTCACACTTTCAGTGTTTAGTGTACTGCCACTTATGTGGTAATTCATGAGTACATGGTTTTTCCCAAAGGGGATAACTATACATTTCTTGGCATTGAGCTTGAGAGCATGGCTCTGGCAGCTAGCATCTGTTTCTGTAAGGCCCTTTTGTAGAATATCCACATCATTTGGGGATTCAATAATGGCTCCCAGTTTGCAGTCATCTGCGAACTTTGTTAGCCAGAGTCCCTTAGTGCTAGCCTGTACTTCAGAGAAGTAGATGCCAAACAAGAGCGGTCCCAGAACTGAACCCTGAGGTACTCCGCTTGTCACTTGTTTGGAGCTGGATTTTGAGTTGACTACTTTTAAAGTATGGGTTCTGTCAGTAAACCAGTTGGCAACCCATTGAGTGATGTAGGGATTAATGCCCAGCTTAGTAAGTTTATCTATGATTCCATAGTGGGGGATGGTATCGAAGGTCTTGGCGAGGTCCACATAGGCTGTGTGGACTGGCTTGCCTTTGTCCACGGCTCTGGAGACTGATTTGAAGAAGTCGGTCAGGTTGAGGAGACAAGATCGGTCCTTTACGAAACCAAACTTGGTGGGGTCCAGTGTTTGAAGGTTGCCAATGTCTTTGTTTGTAAGTTCCATGATAATGCGTTCCATGGCTTTGCAGATCAGGCTCGTCTGACTGATGGGATGATAGTTCCCGGGATCCACGGTGGATTCCCCCTTGTGAAGTGGGATAACTGTAGCTGTGCGCCACTAATTGGGCACGTTTAAAAATAGGGAATATCCAGAGCAATTTGTTCAAACCATATTGCATGAAGTGGTTATCAAGAGGGAAAGTGTTTTTTATAGACCACTATTGGAAGGAGCTGATTTTATATCTTCACACTCCACAGAGGAACATACTATTCAACAGTTGCCAGAAACAATGGGGAATAACAACAGTTCTGCTGGTGACATACATTGCAATATGGGTAATTCCAATAAGGTAAAATTTAACAAGGCTAATACATCTTTCATTACTACCTACACACAGGATTCGGAGTTTATAAAGGAACTAATTATAAAAAACTGTTTTTTCATAAAAGGGGATGTACCATTGGTAAACCTATTGGGGGCACATCCTTCTATTATATATAAAAGAGACAGTAATTTAAAGGATTGGTGCAATACTGTTTCAAATTCACAGAGAAATCATATAGGCTCTATGAGGAAATGTAATATGTGTAGGTATTGCTCACATATTATGGAAACCGAGCAAGTATGCATAAACAGTGTCAGTGTACAAGTAAAAGGAAAATATAACTGCAACACCTCTGGGGTAGTGCACGCAGATTTATGTACACAACGTTCAGCCTATTATATAGGTAAGACTGAAAGGAAGTTAAAGCAGCGTATTTATGAACATCTTTATGACATCAGTAGGTGTTCAGAAAACAATGCATTATACAGACACATAATGCAACACCCAACACATAATTTCAAGTTCCTAGTATTGGAGCAAGTCATTTCCTCACCTAGGTTAGGTCCTTGGAAGATTAAATTAGAGTCAAAGGAATACTGGTGGCAAGTATTTTTAAATGCCACAGCATTCCCAGGTTTAAATGATTCTATTTCTATCACCAGTATTTTAAAATTAAGAGCTCTCAATAGATAAACATAGGTACATTTTCCCATATGTGGCCAAATAACATTTTCAATATATAGTATACATATTTTTAATGTTGTTCATAGTAAAATTATATATTACTCATTACACACTCATGATGGTATTTTTATTAAAATGGATTTCAAAAATTATGCTTATATCATATGTATTCTTTTAAAACAAATATTTATAAGATGTTTTTAAATGCATATACATTATTCATTTATTTTGGACATTACCATATTTATATTCATATTACGTAAGGGTAGAACAATAAATTAAATTAAAATTATTACATCAGTTCATGTTGTATATTGATATCATAAATATATACATATATATATTTTTCATATTTATTTTCTATGAAAAAAGGAAGTATTCATATGGTTCTACATATATTTTATCAGTATTTGATTTAATTAGTATTTGAATAATGAATTGATTTATTGGATAATTGTTGTATTGGTAGCATTATAAAATCAGCATAACCAGCATTTTAACTTTGTCTTTTGAAGGCTGGAGTAACACAGCTGAAAGCGCTTACCATTTTTCGTTAAATAAACAGTGGAATTTACGGTCAGTTGTCCGCACTTGTGTTTGTGCTACTGGGCTATCTTTTATACAGTTCGTTGGTTTTTGTTCATGATTTAATAAATAGAAGTAAAAGGCTACAAAACAGTAAAACAGGCACAAAAGGTAAGCACTTTCACTACCTGCCAGGTAGCTTCTTCAGATCTAAATCATAACAGTCAAACCATCTGTATTTAAATGCAATGAAACCAATCAGAGAAAAGAATTGATTGAGACATCAATCATCTTTTAAAAACACAGTGAACCTAGTATAAAATCCTATTGGTAATGCTGCTTACGAACATTGTAAAAACCTTTTTATATATTAAATAAATCTTAACCTCAGTAATTCTACACCTCACAAAATTCAAAATGTATCCAAAAATCATGAAAAAATATTTAAAAAAAAAATGATGCAGAAAATGCAGCATAAAACAACATACTCAATGCTTCAAAGGGCATAGCTTCAGGTGGGGTTTCAGGGAGACTCATTCATTAATGCCTGGAAACGTATCCGCTTCCAGTATAATCCATTGCTGTTCCTCTCTTCAGTGAAAGTCTTAATGTCACTTCTTCTCATATTCTTACCTATCACTTCCAACACTAGAAATTTAAAACTGTGTTCATTCTCTTTCTTTATTAAATGAAGCGCCAATGCACTCTTGGTTCTCCTATTCCTTGTATAACCCACATGTTCTCTGAAACTCATTTTGGTCTTACCTATGTAATAAATGTAACATTCAACACAGTATGAAAAATAAATTAAATCATTTGTACCGCAATCAGTGTATAGTAATGTCTCTACAACAAAACCCTTGTGTGGGTGCTCAAAATAGTTACCAGAGTGGATGTATCTACAGGCACAGGCTTTACAACATCTACAAGATAATGTACCCTCTCTTTGTGACTGGGGTGTGTAACTCTTTCAGGCACTGTTATAACACAGTTCTCTCTTCAAGGACCTAATATTTCTAAACCCATGTTGTGGTCTAGCTCGTATCGCCTGTCTAACTTTCTCATTTGTATTCAGTATTCCCCAATTTCTGTTCACAAGTACACAAATCTTACTAATACTACTATAAGAGAGGGAACAGCAATAGATTATACACCTAGAAGCTGATAAGTTTCCAGGCATTAATAAATGAGTCTCCTGAAACTACACCCTTTGAAGCATTGAGTATGTTGTTTTATGCTGCATTTTTTGTATACTTTTTTAAATATTTGTTAATGATTTTTGGATACATTTTGAATTTTGTGAGGTGTAGAATTATTGAGGTTGAGATTTATTTAATATATAAAAAGGTTTTTACAATGTTTGTAAGCATCATTACCAATAGGATTTTATACTAGATTCACTGAGTTTTTAAAAGGTGATTGATGTCTTAATCAGTTCTTTTTTCTGAATGGCTTCATTGCATTTATATACGGGTGGTTTGACTGTTATGATTTAGGTCTGAAGAAGCTACCTGGCAGGTAGCGAAAGCATTTACCTTTTGTACCTATTTTATTCTTTTGTAGCCTTTATGTCTATTTATTAAAGTTTCACTTACTTCACCGTGGTGTGCACCTAGCTTTTTTCTCAGTTGTTATCTTTGGTGCATGTTGGTGCACTTTACCAACCACAAGAAACTTTGTTTTAACGAAGTATACAAGTGCCTAGTGACATTTAGAAAGAGTATAATCAAAACCTAAAACTACATAGTCTAGCAGCAAAAACATATGTATAAACACTGATACTAGTTAGCTATAGATGTAGATATGTCTGCATGTGTCTATATATATATATATATATATATATATATATATATATATATATATATATATATATATATATATGCATATGTCTTTATGTATGCACACGATAGATGGTCTGTCCTACAGAGGTGCACAAATGAAATATAGCACACAGCAAAATTCCATCACCTCAAGAACTGTAGAAAATAGTAACATCTCCAGGAAAATCCAAATCAAAATATCTGAATATATCCAGATAGGGGTAATAGCATACTTATTTAAACAACAGAGAAAATATTCAAACAACAAACCACAGATTTCTGTACAAGAGGTGTTTTCAATGCTATCGAACCATTACCTCTGCTTACTATTTTATTCAGTATGTGAAGTATGGAATTATTGCTGTGTATTATATAGATGCATTTATATTACAGTTTAACAACAAAACAGATGTCAGGCAATCTGAGTATTAAGTAAAAGTAAATGTAATATCAGAGATTATCATTAATTCCTGATGTAAACAGTGTTCCCAAATTCATAATCCAGCTCTTCTCTTTCCTATCCAAAAGTGAGTGTCTTATAACAGAAGGCATGTTGCCAACAGCCCTTTTGATCCAAGTAAATGCAGAATAGCATGTATTATATTTTGTAATGTAGAATAGCATTTATTATATTTTGTAATGATTTTGTACTCAAATATTTTGTCTAAAAATTTTTGTTTATGTATTTTCTTAGACTTGCTGCTAATATATAATTATATAGTAACACATGTACTTAACCATGCATTTTTATGGGGCTTTCTGTTCACATGAATCTGTTGTTTATACCTGTTTGTACTACAGTTTTTCACCGGTTGTCAGACTAACACACTTTTTGTATTGTTACTTATATAACTGATTCTGTTCCCTTTCACCTTGCAAAATTGAAAAAGCTTTTAGGTGAAATCCGATTCTCTTGTGGGTGGTAGTTACGTTTAATAAAAGTTGCATATTTACTAAGGTGCTCTTTTTTCATAAATATTTTTATTAAACGTTTTAACATCAAAACAGTAAAGTACATTAAGATTAAAAAAAAATACATGACTAATAGAACAACACAAAACAAATATTAAAAAAACACTAAAATAACTGTGTAAAAAGGTGTCTGCTTTTACTACAAAAAAAAAAAAAAACACACACAAAATCAGATACTGACTGTAATTGTTTTACTATTAAAGATCGCTCTTCCAGCAGTTCTTTAAATTTTAACCAAACGTTATACGAAGAGGCAACTCTGGATGTTTTTACCTTGATCATAAGTTCAAGTTGACATACGGTGCAATGTTTATGAATTCCTTCATAAATGTAGTAGACTCATTTTTTTCAGTTTTTGGTAATGATTTTCCTTGCTATTTTTAAGATACTCCACAAAAGAGGGTATTTTATTCTCGTAACGCATACAGGAATTGGTACCTTTAATAAAAGCAGAGATTTGGTTAACATAAACTTATCATTGAAGACAGCTTGTAAAATAATTTGTTTTATCCCAAAATGGTTTAAGCCTTATACAGTCAAAAACATATGTTGCTAATCAGCTTTAACATTCAGTTTACATCTCAACAAACTACATCTTTTTTGTACATTAATTCAGTTTTATGTGGTGTAATAAAGACTCTGTGTGTGAACTTCCAAGAGAATATTCTCCAGTTTAATGAGGAAGTAGTTTATTTTAATAGGTTCATAGGTTGGTACTAGGCTATTGGCCCTAGGGCCTATACAAGCCTAGCCATAACAATTCCCTGGCTATTTCTTCCCAGAATATTTACTTCGTGGTCCCCTGTCTAGCAGGGTGACTGACGTGATCCCCGGGGTGAATTTCCTTTTTCCTATCCAATCGTCAAGGTTCCTTTTTAAGAGGGTCAAAGAGTATAGCAGGATTTTTTTTAGATGGTCAGCATAGGGCATCTGCTTTAGGCTTTTGATTCTTTTAGTGAGCTTTTACTCTGGCCTTTCCAGTTGTTGCAGATGTCTTGTGAGATACATATCAAACTGGGCGCTGTACTCTGCAATGGGTCTAATGAGGGATGAGAATAGTGGGACAATGACCTCCTTTTTTCTGGATGAAAAGCCCTTAGTGATGAGGTGTGCCAAATAGAAGGATTTCCTGACTGTTGTGGCTATGTGGTTATCGAAGATGAGACTACTGTCCACCTGTGTCGCTAAGTCCCTTGTCACACTTTCAGTGTTTAGTGTACTGCCACTTATGTGGTAATTCATGAGTACATGGTTTTTCCCAAAGGGGATAACTATACATTTCTTGGCATTGAGCTTGAGAGCATGGCTCTGGCAGCTAGCATCTGTTTCTGTAAGGCCCTTTTGTAGAATATCCACATCATTTGGGATTCAATAATGGCTCCCAGTTTGCAGTCATCTGCGAACTTTGTTAGCCAGAGTCCCTTAGTGCTAGCCTGTACTTCAGAGAAGTAGATGCCAAACAAGAGCGGTCCCAGAACTGAACCCTGAGGTACTCCGCTTGTCACTTGTTTGGAGCTGGATTTTGAGTTGACTACTTTTAAAGTATGGGTTCTGTCAGTAAACCAGTTGGCAACCCATTGAGTGACGTAGGGATTAATGCCCAGCTTAGTAAGTTTATCTATGATTCCATAGTGGGGGATGGTATCGAAGGTCTTGGCGAGGTCCACATAGGCTGTGTGGACTGGCTTGCCTTTGTCCACGGCTCTGGAGACTGATTTGAAGAAGTCGGTCAGGTTGAGGAGACAAGATCGGTCCTTTACGAAACCAAACTTGGTGGGGTCCAGTGTTTGAAGGTTGCCAATGTCTTTGTAAGTTCCATGATAATGCGTTCCATGGCTTTGCAGATCAGGCTCGTCTGACTGATGGGATGATAGTTCCCGGGATCCACGGTGGATTCCCCCTTGTGAAGTGGGATAACTGTAGCTGTGCGCCACTAATTGGGCACGAAGCCTGAGGTGAGGCTATGATTAAACATGACACTTAGGTGAGGTGCCAGTTCATTTTGTAGTACATGTAGTACACAGGCCGGGAATGTTGTTTGGTCTCATGGATGCTGTATTCTTAGCTTTAGAGAGTGCATTTTTTACCTGTGTGGCCGTGATTACCGGAATTTGGCAATATTTTGGTATTGAGATGGGCCCTTTAAGGGGTGAGAAGGGGGTGAAGTTGGCACTGAATCGATCTGGCAGGATATTGGCAGTATCCTTGGGGTCAGTATATTTAATGCTATTCTGTTGTAGCTCAGAGCAGATCTGTGCATTGCCATTTAGATTCTTGACATAACTATAGAATGCCTTGTGGTTGTGTTTGGAATCTTTGGCAATTTTATTTTTGTAACTAGCTTTGAAGGATTTTATGAGGGATATCAGCTTCTTACTGAGGTTGGTAAGGGGTTTTTTTTGCATCCTGGGATTTTCCTCTTTTCTGCAACAGTTTCTTCCTTCTGTTGTATAGTTTGTTTATGGCAGGGGACCACCAGATTGGGTTCCTAATGATAGAAATATTACATTTTTATTTACTTTACTTGAAGAATTATTGTTTGTAAGTCTAAAATAATCTCAATAACTTTATAGTATTTTGTTGAATCTTTAATGACTTTATATATCTTGGATAGAAATCCTTTCACTGTTATATTCTTGTGTATCAGAATAGTTAAAATCAATAAATTTAAGGAAAGAGTTTCTTACTGTTGGTTTCAATAAATTAATCTTAAGTTCAACTGATTGTCTACAGTTTTGAATTTCTAACCACATATCTTTGCTTAAATCAAACTTATCTATAATATGGTCAGTAGTTTTTTTATTTTCCCATTCTTCAGGAACTGATAATAGATTACATTTTTTTCTTTAAATGTAATTGTTGTTAGGTTGAAAGTATTAATATTATTTTGACTGTAAGTTATAGGAAATAGTAGAGAAAACCATGCTTTATATTCTGGGTTCTTATAAATAAAAATTTTAAAGGTAACTTATATTGTGTTAGTATAATATGAATTAATTGGTTGATTTTTATTTTCTGAGAAATAATCTTTTAATATGCATTGAAAATTATTAGAATTTAGAAAGATGTGATTTTTATGAAATGATTAGATTTTAATCAAATTTTTCATTGAATCTCTTTCCATTTAGCATTATAATTATTGTTTAACCTAGAAATTATTGTCTTGATAATTGATGATAATGAATATATTTCTAAGTCTGGAACTGCGATACCACCCAATGTCCAGTTTCTAATGTGATGATTTAAAGCCAACCTGAGTTTATTGGGAGACTAGAGAAATTTCAAGAACAAGGAATTGTATTCTTTTATAGTAACTTTTGATTGAGGGAGAGATAAATATTGCATTATATATATAAAACTTTAGGAAGAATAATCACTTTAGAGAAAGTCCCCCTTCCATAGTAAAAAATATTCCATTTATTAAGAATATGTTTTATGGAATTTAGATTATTATTATAATTAAGAGCAGTTATAGTTTAATATTATCTGTTAAGGTTATGCCTAAGTAATTATTTTGTCTTTGAAAATTTCTTATCCATTTGATTACTATTACAATTTACAAGTAACCTTTTAGTTTTATTTTCAATAAAATTAAGTCCTGCTGGAATATTTCTAGTTTACTGAATACAGTAGTAAAAGAAGATTTACAATCATTTAAAGTCAACAAGATATCATCTGCAAACAGTGGTATCTTGGTGGTTAAATTGTGTATTTGTATGTCTTTAATTTTTTACATTTGATCTTATATAATTTGCAAATGGTTCCATAACTAAAGTAAAAGGCAGTGGTGACAGAGGACAACTCTGTTTAGTACCTTTAGAGATTATGACTGACGCAGAAATATAAGAACCTATTTTGATGTAAGCAAAGAAATTTTCATAAAGACATTTAATAAGTTGTAAGAAATTATCCAAAAAATTACATTCCTCCTACACAGATGATAGATATTCCCTATTGACTGAGTCAAATGAATATTAATATCTAAACTAACCAAAGTTAACTTATCTTTTGTGTTATTAGCATACTCTGTTAATGTTAATACTCTTTTAATATTATCATAAGAGTTCCTATTTAATATAAAATCTGATTGATCAATTTTTACCAAAGTGGGAAGAAATTGTATTCTGCAAGTGAAAATAGACATAAATATTTTTATAATCTATATTTAATAAAGAAATTGGCTTATAAGGAGAGCATTTTGTATTTATTGGTCTATAAGGAAAGCATTTTGGAATCAACAAAAACCCTAACAATCATACCTTACTTGACTGGATCCTAGTCAACAAATCCCCTCACTCTTACCTAGCAGGCTGCTTACCTGACAGTCTTAGTGACCACTCCCCCACTTTCCTAATTTGGCACCACACAGTCTGAAGCCCATTATCCACAGACAAATACGGAACAAGTCCAACTTCAACCCCAACTCCTTCATCTCCTCCCTGCAAAAAATTAACTGGTCACCACTAAAATACTTCAACCTAGATAAGGCTGTCCACTTCTTCAACAGTACCTTCCTCTCCATCCTAAACACCCATGCTCCTGTAAGAAATGCCAAAGTCAGATTCAGGCATGCCCCATGGTTACAAAAGACCACCAGAACCCTAATGAAATCCAGAGATAAGGCCTGGGAGCACTGGCGACTAACAAAAAAATAACTCAGGCAATCATTCCTTTATAAAGCTAAAAAGCATATAAAATTAGACAAGTCCCGCTACTATAAATCCACCTTAAACTCTACCAACCACAACCCTAAGCAATTCTGGTCCACTATTAACACCATCTTCCACCCAGGGAAGGTTGATACCCCCAAGCTATCCATTCCCCCCTCCTCCAGCAGTATTGCTGAATCCTTCAACTAAAACTTCACTGAAACTATAACATCTGTAAACAAACAACACTTCCCTACAACATCCCCCCAACTCTTAACCTTAAACCCCCCACTCCTCTTTTCTTCTTCACCTCAGTACCTACCTCCAACATAAAAAGACTATTGTCAAAACTTAAACCCACCAAACTCGCAGTTGACAACCTCCCCTCTGAATACTTGAAAATTGCAGCTGATACACTAGCCTACCCAATTTCAATTCTAATCAGCCATTTCATAACAGAAAGCTATGTTCCCTCAATATGGAAAATATCCCACATCATTCCCCTCCACAAAGGCACCTCCTCCACTGACCTCTCCAATGACCGCCCCATTGCTATCCTCTCCCCTCTCTCCAAGATACTTGAAAAATGTATCAACACCCAGGTCTTCAACTACCTCCTAGCTAATAATCTCCTCTCCAAAACCCAACATGGTTTCAGGACATATCACAGCACTACCTCCACTCTGCTGTCCTTCACCAACACTATATTTCATCACAAAAACAATGACCTCTTCTCTACTGCCGTATTTCTAGATCTCTCAAAGGCCTTTGACGTGGTATCTCATGAGCTACTACTCTCCCCAACCTCTCCTTCTCACAGTCAGCCTGCAACTGGTTCCACAGCTGTCTACACGGATGCCAGCAATCAGTAATCTGGGACGATAACCTATCACCTCAACTCCCAGTTACTCTCGGAGTTCCCCAAGGGTCTATCCTTGGCCCTCTGCTATTCTCACTTTTCACTAACAGCCTACATACTGCCACCACACAAACTTCTCTTATACAGTACGCAGATGACTCTACTCTCATCTGCTCTGCCCCCACTCTACCAGAACTACAACAAATCACACAGGAATCATTCTCTTCTGTAGAAAGCTGGCTATCCAATCTCAGCTCCTACCCAACCCAAGTAAGACAAAACTTCTCCTGTTCCAACCTTCCAAAGCCACACAAAACACCCCCCACTTCAACATTCTTGCCAAAGACAATACCATCATCTCTCCATCAGAATACACAAAATTACTCGGTGTGGAAATAGACAACAAACTTAGATTTGACACCCACATATCTCTCGCAATAAAAAAAAGTTCACAAGAAACTTAGTGCATTATATTGAAGCCACCAATTCCTAACCAAGACGGCTAGAATATCCATAGCCAATTCCCAGCTAATCTCCACCCTACTCTATGCATCCCCATACTTACCAACCTTAAACAGACAGAGCTACACAAGCTGGATGCTTGTTGCAACAAAATTGCTAAATTTGCCACTGGAATCTCCTACCGCAGCCATCATTGTATCTCTCTTAAAGAACTAAACTGGCTAGAACTCCCACAACTCCTTCACTTTAATCAACTCACCCTCGCTCATAAACGTATTAACCACCCCCTTAACATCTCTTCCCTTCAAACCCTTCTCCAACCATATCACTCCACTAGGCCTCTAAGATCAAGCAACAAAAATCAACTCACTGTTATCAAATCCAAAAACTCAGCAGGAGAAGCCATATTTTCATGTACCATATCTAAACTTTGGAACAATCTTCCACCCTCTATAACTACTCTATCTTCCAGCAGCCTTTTCAAGACTGCGCTCAAATTCCACTTAAATTTGCACTGACTTTGTCCTTGTTCTAATCCAGACCAACACCCCCCCCACCTAGACTCTTAACCCAACTATACTACCGTCCCTACTAACCACAGTCAGAAATAGCTAGTTGTCTTTACATACTTTAACATCTTGTCTAACAGCTTAGTTTCTTGTTGTTTATAATATTAGTAACAATCTTAACTTGCAACATTTACTGTATATACTGTTGATAATCAATATCTTGTTATTGCATTAAAGCCAACAACATGTAATGTTGTTTACCATTGCTGCAACTTTATATCTCTAATTATCATGTACATGATGTGGAGCTTTTCTCCCCGGGCATCCGCTGAAAAAGGACCTGAGTCCAGTCGGAATTTTCCGGTAAACAACTGTAAATAAAATAAATAAATAAAATATTTTGCTAAATCATTATCAGCCTTTAAAATTGGAGATATAAAAGTGTATTTTCAAGACGGTGGAACCTTATCAGGACCTTTAACTATTGAAAATGGTTTCAGGAAAATACTTAAAGCATCTTTGGCCATAAGTTTATAAAGTTCAGGTATTATAGCATCATTTCCAGGGGTTTTATTAGGATTTTATTTTATTAATTTGAGTTTTGAGCTCAGACATTGAAATAGGCTTATCAATTAATTTAATCTGCTGTTCTAGTAATCTATTTTAGTGAAGTTTTTTTATAAATGTTTTAATTACATCTTGTGTATCCATTGTTGGTTTATATTGATTAAGGTTATTGAAGTGGGACCTAAATGCAACTAAAATGTCTTCTATATCAGTAACTTTTTATTACTGGGAGAGTATACCTCTTTAATATGATTAGATTTTATGATCAATTTTGTTCTAGTAGCTAATTTATGCATGAATTTTAGATTTATAATATAATTATTTTAAGATTTTCTAAACTGATCATAGTTTTATGTTGTAGAATTTCTAAATGCTTACTATTCAATCTGTTAATCTCTTTTGCTAAGTTATTTTTCCCTTTTAAACTATCTAATTTTAACTTATTGGTTTTCTGTTGTAAATCTATGAAATCCTTGTCCCATTGCTTCCTCTTTAGAGTATACCAACTCAGAATTTTACCAAATAAATATGCTTTCAAAGAATCCCATACAAATATTTCTGAGGTGCTACCTATTTGGTTAATTTCAATAAGAGACTGAATCTCTTTATAAAAAAATCCTTGAATTCCTTCATATTCATTATAGAGGCAGAAATCCTTTTAATAGAGATAGTATTATTAAAATACAACATGACTTCAAATGCTATCACATTATGGTCTGATAATGGGCAGGCGACTGCTTCAACTTTACCTTGCCTATTGGTAATATCATTTGAGATATATACTCTTTATCAGTTCTAGATTGTGTTCCATGCATGTGTGAGAAATGTGTAAAGAAAAGTGAGTTTGACAAAAATTCATAATATTAAATAAATCTATAAACTTCATTAATGCTTTTGCTAAAGTGGATTTCCTCCATTTATTACTACTATTAGAATCCGTATGTAATGTGCAATTGAAATCTTCTGCAAGGATAATGATTCTTGAAATTTGAATTATTTCTTCCAACTGATGTTTAACAGCTTTTACTTCTATTGCAGGTATCCAGTAAACATTTATAAAAGTATATAGTTTCCTTTTACTCTATAGAGTCACTGAACAAAACTTTCCCTTTTCATCATTATGTGTCTTCAGCATTTTAGGTATTGGCATAGAATTCTTCCGTAATATAGCCACGTTTCTTTTTTCTGTTTATAATGGGAACTAATTAAAACAGATTAAAAAAACTTTGTATTAAGTCTGTCTGTATCTTCCCATATTAAACGTGATTCTTGTAAAACAATAATCTGGGAATTAAAAATCTTTAGAAACGTATTTAAGGTACCCTTCTTACAACCATTATTCAGTCAGTTTACATAAATGGATATGCAGTTTAGGTAAGTCATGGTATAGATATAAACAAAAAAATAATATCTTTAAGATTTTGTGTACAAGTCATTACCAAAGTACCATTTCCATCATATGACTGCTTATTTAGTAATATAAATGTAACAGCTTTCTGTTTATTAATTACATAGATATTATTAATGAAAGGCACAAATAAAAGAAAAATAATGTTATAAAGTATTAAACACAAAATTCTATTTTCCCTCTCTCCCTTAATGGAGTTTAATACTCCGAATTGAAATCCTATGGAAACACTCCTACCACTCAACAAGTATGAGTCAAACACCCCTCTGCTACTAATTAAAAGATAAAATAAATGAAATGCCTTAAATATTAAGAAGATAAGAGAAAATTCATATTTTAAGCTTTCTGATAAAATCCTGTGTAAAATGTATAACTTATCTCAGTGTAATATCTCTTGTGTTTGAAATTTAATCAGACTTATTACTAAAACAGTTTATCCCTCATTAAACAAAGTTAATCTATGGAAATATAAATTAAACACTCATGGTCTTAAAGAAAATCATTAAAAGTGCTTAGCAATAAAAACTCTCAAGAACCAATGTCATAAGTCAAACAAATCTAACATATTAGAATCATTACTCAGTATTGCTTGTTCATGTAATGTACAATAAAACAGAAAGCATTATCAGAAAATTCACTCAGTATTCAAAAATTAGTTTGCATTAATATCATGTTTGTACAACTTGCTTAACTTTAACTTAATATTTCTGTTTACTAAAATAGCATGCAACAAAAACTTAATTTTACTTATATTCATCTGCACTGTTTTTCCTGGTATATACGTCATAGAATTCAAAAAAATACTGTATGCACTTTTAAAAAAAGAAGGTTACATTTTTCTGACATGAACCCAAATGGGTTTTCATTTTCATGTTACAGACATGTATATCAGAACATCAAGGTTTGTTTTATTTCTGAAACTGTTAGGTTTAAGTTTAATTCCAAACAGACCTTAAACAATGTAACTGGTCTTCTCTAAGATCCCTCCCAATTTACAAAGCAGTTGAATACTTTAACTCTACATTCCTAACAATCCTGGACCACCATGCCCCTATGCACTATATTAGAATGAAAGCTAAACCTGCTCCTTGACTCTCAAACAAAACTAGGCAACTAATCATCCAAAGAAACAAATCCTGGACTAAGTGGCGAACTACTACGAACTCCACTGACCATCTTACCTTTAGACAGGAAAGAAATATTACAAAAAAAGCCATCATACTAGACAGAAATAATTACTACCTTCACCTACAACAATCCTCCCTCAAGGAACCTCAAAAGTTTTGGTCTACTATTAACAAACTTACTCATCCAGGAGAGACTATTACCCCCAACCCCTTAGGTATTAACCCTGACAATTTAACTGAAATAGCAAATGCCTTTAACTCTTTCTTTACCAATACTATCCAAACTCTAGCCAGCCACCTATCCCCTGATATCACTAAACTACAAACTCCCACCTCCAAGGTCCCCCCCAGTATTCAAATTAGAACCAGTACCCACATCATACATTCGCTCCCCTCTCCAAAAGCTAAAACCAACTACCCCCTCAGCTGACAAACTCCCATCAGAATTCCTGCAAATAGCATCTAAAGCCATAGCTTACTCCATCTCCATACTGATAAATAGAACCATAAATGAAGGTATAATCCCATCCATCTGGAAAATTTCTCACATTATCCCATTACACAAAGGTGGAAGCTCCAATGAAATGTCCAACTTTCGTCCCATAGCGCTGCTCTCCCCAATTGTAAAAATAATGGAAAAATGTCCACAAACAGCTAATGAACCACCTTCTCCATCACAACCTACTGGCAAGCTGTCAACACGGATTTAGACCTTTTCACAGCACCTCTACTGCCTTGCTTTCCTTCACAAACTGTGTCAACGAAAATCGCAATAATAATATGCTCTCCTCTGCAGTCTTCGTTGACTTATCAAAAGCTTTTGACTTGGTTAACCACCAAATACTTCTACATATCCTAAAGTCCCACTCACTAAATCCACTATCCATGAACTGGTTCACATCCTACCTAGAAAACAGACAGCAGGCTGTACTCTGGAAAAACACTCTATCTAATCATCTACCTATCTCATTAGGTGTCCCACAAGGCTCCATACTAGGCCCTCTCTTGTTTTCCATTTACATCAATGACCTCCACTCAGCCATTCCACTCTCCACATGTAGTCAATACGCAGATGATTCTACTATTGTCTGCTCAGCCTCCTCTCTGGATGAACTTCACTCCCAAACACAAAAAGATTTCAATATAGTAGAAAACTGGTTCTCCAACCGCTGCCTCTTACTAAACGCCAAAAAAACTAAACTTTTACTCTTCACACCTACCCAAAAGACTACCCCTTTACACTTCACCCTCACATCTAATAATGGCACCATTATTTCCCGTGATCTGACCACTAAACTCTTAGGAGTCACAATTGATAATAACCTCAACTTTGATCCACACATAAATACCACAGTAAAACTAGTCAACAGAAAATTAGGATCCCTCTGTAGAATAAAACCATATCTAACACCATTAGCTAAATCCACTATAGCTAGAACTCATTTACTCTCAACCCTTCTTTATGAATCTCCTATCTACACTAACCTCTCCAAAAAGAACCTCAACAAACTATCTATATCCTATAATAACATTGCCAGATTTGTTAGTAGCTCCACTTATAGAACTCATCACTGTCTTAATCTAAAACAACTAGGCTGGCTTGAACTTCCAAATCTGATACAATTTCACCAACTTTCATTAACTCACAAGGCCCTTAATCAGCCCAACAATACTCCCATACTCTCTACCTTTATTACACCTTATAGTAATCTCAAAAATTTACGATCCTCAAACAAAATGCTTATGAATATTACTAAATCTAAAAACTTAGCAGTTGATTCCTTGTTCTTCAACTCTGTTGGAAAAGTATGGAATCAGTTACCACCTGACCTTACATCTCAGACCTCTCTCCCACTTTTTAAAAGACATCTAAAACACTACTTCAATAACCACTGGTTATGCTTCTGTTGTAACCCTGACTAACATTTTCTTGTCTCTGATCTTCTACCTTCTCCAAATACTAAACTTCTTAAATTACTTTAATATCCTTATCTCTCATATAAATTATACAAGTGTACTTGTAAACTATGATCTACTAAGATTTGTTCCTAATAAGAGTACCTTATTAAAAATAAAATAATAATTTATTTTATCCTTCTATATTTTATAATTTTCTTTACCGATGTCTTTAGCTTACACTCTCTGTTATAACTACAGCTGTTTAAAACTGTTTTTGATGTTATAATTATTGCTGCATAGGACTGTCTCTATGCTATTTTTTTGTTACATTGTATGTTATTTCCTGGAGCTTTTCTCCCCGGGCCTCTACTGAAAATGGACATATATCCAGTTAGACTAGCCCGGTCAACAAATGTAAAATAAAATAAATAAATAAGTTCATCTATGCATTCTTGTACTACCAATTTTGTCGCCCATAGGACTCTGTACTTCAAAATGAATGTTAATAAAGATCTGTTTTGAAACTTCTTTCCATGTTGAAATTAATATTACTATGATCACTCTGACTAGATCATAACAGCACAGTCATAGATGATCAAAAAGTATTAACCTCTACAATTATGCCCTTTGTAACTAAGATAACTGCCTCCCATGCCCCATCTTAGCTAACATATTCCTTACTAAATTACATACTTGACAGTACACACAAGACAACAGGTAGAGAATCAGAACATCCAAATTGTCAATTTAGTGTGAGGTTGTGTGTCTTACTCTAAGTTGTGTAGATAGGTCTGTATGCAAATTTGTGCAAATCCATTTTCAGAGAAGTGGGTGATTTTCTGTCTTATGAAACTGACTTTTCTCCATTTCAGTTTAAATAATATTCCCTATTCTACATTTATGCGTAGTCAAAGCACATGTGTGGTAAAAGAAAACAGATTAAGGAATCTCAGCAGCAAACAAAAATATTGCTCGAGCTGCTCTAATAAACAGTCAAACAAAGTGCCATAAAAGTAAATGCACGAGTTTAAATAGTTTGAATTTATTTAACTGGTATTCACTGTTCTGTTTTAGTCAATAAGGTGCCATTTTCTTACAAATAACAGGAATTAATGCGAGCATAAACACATTCGCACTCCGGATCGCTCTTCCTTCTAAATAAAAAAAATCAAACATAATTTCATATAAAAGATCAATATTTAACTAATAAGATGCCTTTAAACATACGAGATTTGTGTGTCCTTTG